>NC_071110.1:29767500-30002500 GCF_024256425.1 Clarias gariepinus | reverse complement strand
GAAATCAGGAAGGGGGCAAATAGTTTTTCACACCACTGTATATATATATATATATATATATATATATATATATATATATATATATATGTCACCATTTTATCTGCTTGATTGTATAAATAATTCAAGTGTTCTGAAAATATCACAGACTCAAACTAATGATTTTATCAGCTGTTAGTTGTTACAGCTACCACGTTACTACCACATAGTGCGTTACTAGTTACAGTGTTGCGCCATCCAGATTACTGCAAGTCACATTTAGCTACACATCATCCCTGGCTACGTAATAAAATAAACATTTGAAGAAGGAACTAAGCGTTACAACATGACGGACACAAAATTCTATAGATTTTTACAAAGAAATCGTAAATGTTACAGTACAAAAGCCCTGATTTTGGAGACCGAAAAATATCGTAATTGTCAGGGCCAGGTGTAGCTCGGTGGTTAAGGCATTGGATTACGGTTCGGAAGATCCCAGGTTCAAACCCCACAACCACCAAGTTGGGCCCTTAACTGCTCAGATGTATAATGAGATAAAAATGTATGTCGCTCTGGATGAGAGTGTCTGCCAAATGCCTAAATAAAACAGTGGATCCGGAAAGTATTCACAGTGCATCACTTTTTCCACATTTTGTTGTATCACAGCCTTATTCTAAAATGGATTAAATCCACCAATCAGGCCTATATGGTAGAGCGGCCAGAGAGTCTCATCAGACCTGAGAATTTTGTTTCTTATGGTCTGAGAGTCCTACAGGTGCTTTTTGGCAAACTCCAGACGGGCTGCCAGGTGCCTTTTACTAAGGGGTGGCTTCCATCTGGCCACTCTACCATATAGGCCTGATTGGTGGATTGCTGCAGAGATGGTTGTGAACGCTGGAAGGTTCTCCTCTGGCCAGCTCTAGGAAGAGTCCTGGTGGTTTCGAACTTCTTCCACTTACGGATGATGGAGGCCACTGTGCTCATTGGGACCTGCAAAGCAGCAGACATTTTTCTGTGACCTTCCCCAGATTGGTGCCTGGAGACAATCCTGTTTCGGAGGTCTACAGACAATTCCTTTGACTTCATGCTTGGTTTGTGCTCTGACATGAACTGTCGACTGTGGGACCTTATATAGACAGGAGTGTGCCTTTCCAAATCATGTCCAATCAATTGAATTTACCACAGGTGGACTTTAATTAATCTGCAGAAACATCTCAAGGATAATCAGGGGAAACAGGATGCGCCTGAACTCAATTTTGAGCTTCATGGGAAAGGCAGTGAATACTTATGTAAATGTGCTTTCTCATTGTGTGTAGAATTCTGGGGCCAGGGGTAGGTCAGTGGTTAAAGATTCAAACCCCACAATCACCAAGTTGCCACTGTTGGGCCCTTGAGCAAGGCCAATAACCCTCAACTGCTCTGATGTGTAATGAGATAAAAATGTAAGTCGCTCTGGATAAGAGCGTCTGCCAAATGCCTAAATGTAAATTCTAAAAAAAAAATGGATTTAATCCATTTTAGAATAAGACAAAATGTGGAAAAGATGCACCGTACTGTATACTGTATGTATAGTTATATTGGAGGCTTTTAACTTTTCCACATTTTTTCACATTAAAAATACAAAAGTAAATGCATTTTATTAGGGATTTTATGTTACAGATCAACACAAAGTGGCACATAATTGTGAAGTGGAAGGAAAATAATGCTTTTCAACATTTGTTACAAATAAATTTCTGAAAAGTGTAGTGTAAGTTTGTACTCAGCCCCCGGGACTTGCCTTGTGCCAACATAAAACATGCGTAAAAGCACAGTATGGTGATGAGACTCTTAGCCACAGTAAAACATTTGAATGGTGCAAAAGATGTAAAAGGAGGATGTACAGTACAGTACGTCCGATCTCAATTGACGTGACTCAGAACCCAGTGCAGGCGTTCCAGTGAACATTGAGTAAATGGAACAGCTGATCCTTTAAAATCGATGGATAACTTGTTTCCCACTTGTGGAACAGACTCATCTTTCTGGGGGAACTCTACACATAATTATCCATCACCACCACTTTACACATTACAGGAACTCGGCCACATGCAGTCTAATCATGGCTCCAGCGCGTTGAGAAACCTTCACACTAGTGAGACGCTGGGATAAGTGCATTAGTGTAACAGGGGATTATATAGAGAAATAAAGGGAGATTTTACGCTCAGAACTGTGTACTGTTATTCTACACAGTCAAAAGTCCCGCTTATAATATTATATATGTATATATATATATAAACCTGTCATTTGTATTATAGCTGGCTGGTTTGCAATCAATCACTCAAATTGACTTATTTAGGACTCAACTTTTATGGGCGGAGCCTTTGGTTAGGGTGGAGTCTCGACATGAGGCATGACACTTTCCCTGTACAAAAACATTTAGACGGAAAAGCTTATGTAAGGAGATTGATTTAGAGGAACGAGCAGAGGGTTGCGATTTTAAAAATCCCTGTACACTCCGCAATGAGATGGCAAGTCTTAATCTGGTTTAGGGTTTGATAAAAAAGGCCTAGTGAACATTTCATAGTCACTTTCCCTTCCCTAAAGTAATTCCTTGAACTCTGTCTAAGCTTTAAAGGTCAGAGGCATGAGGTATGTGTGTGTGTGTGTGTGTGTGTGTGTGTGTGTGTGTGAGTGTGTTAGTGGGTGGCTTTAAGCGACAGAGGGGTTTTCTCTCAGGGGAACACACACCGACTCGCTGCCTTTTGTTTTATTTTCTGATCTCCTTCCCCCAGTTACTGGCAGTGAATCAACATGTACCATCACACACTACATTTCCCATGATGCTCACAGACAGCCTTTCCTAAACTAAAGATTTCTTGGAAGAGAACAGAGATCTGATATACACCACCATCACGTCACACACACACAGCAAATCAAATGTTAAAGGAAGTGAGAGGAATTTCAGGGCTTTTCCAAAAGATATCCCCTTTCCCTCTCAGAGCGCTCCATTTTTCCTTGTCTATTTGACTCCCGTTCTGTCATTTTCTTTTTATTATTATTATTTTTTTTTTTTTTTATTATTTCTTCTGCTTTTCCATAATGGCAAGTCACTTTTCATTGTGGGGAAGTTCCCTTTATCCACCCAGTCATTCCTGTTGTAAAAGACGTAGTCATAAAGTACACAAGTCAAATGCTTTTTTAAAAAAAATCTGCTTCCTGCTTTTCTTTTCCCAATATGATAGCTATAAGGGTGCAAGAAAATGACATTAGATTCAAAACAAAACAAACAAAAAAACTTTCTGACCAACTCTGAAACTCTAAAACGTTGTATTTTAACCCCAAACCCTGACTGATACTCCTGCCCTCCAGCTCTTCGGTTTGTTGAGGTCCGCTTCATTGGCAATAGTTAAAATAGTTAAAATTACATCACTACCACTCCTGGGGTGCCCTCGGTGTCCCTGCACTCAATGGGGTGGGGGTCAGAGTTTTTTCACAAGACCTGTCCCCATGGAGCATGTTGTGTGTGAAATAGTCATGCTTCAGTAAACAAATCTGTTTTAAACGCCATGCTTGCAACTTGGAAAGAACCACATATGGGTGTGATGGCCAGGTCTTTGTTCTCCAAGTCCAGGAACAGGTATATTTGTTTTAAGATCACATGGCACACTCATGGCACAGCAGTATTATTTTGCAGTCAGATGACACATTTGTTCCTTTTCAAAATATTAGGGGTTGTTTTGTCCTGATTCCTGCACATTTACACCACGTAATATTCTAATGTTAACAATGATTATGAAATGACAAAGAGTTCTGGTAAACTGGTGACAGGACCATGGGCACCCAAGGTGCAACCCATGCCCATGGGCACCCAAAGACCAGTCTGTCTGGTCCCATCCCACAGAAAATCCAATGCAGCAAAACTCAACATTTTTTTGCTCATGCACACACAATCAGATTTTTTTCATTAACGCTTCGTTTAAAGTGAAGATGATCTTCTTAGCAAAAACGTCAACTGAGGCGGCTTTCACTAGGGTAGCTAAATTTATCCAGCTCAGCAGCTTGTAAAAAAAAGCTAGTCTTGCTCAATTTAGGAGTCAAAGGCCAAATCTGAACCTAAAAAACTTCATTCATAAGAAATTATCTGTATTTCGTAACACACTATTATATGCAGAAATGGAAATATTTAGAAATGGCCCGAAAAATGGTAAAAACTACTTCTCGCTTAAGAGTTCCTCTAACTGTGCTTTTAAATATAGACCTCAGACTACCAGGAAAACACAATAAATATACACACAAAATGCCCTCTATGTAACTTGTTATATATATATATATATATATATATATATATATATATAAAAAATTTTTTTTTTTTTTTTTTTTTTTTCCACTTTGTTATTATAAAGGGACATATCTGTACCTAAACACACACCTCGTACAGTAACTGGATATTCAGGTTACTTGTTGCCATTTATTTTATTGTTAATAGTGTTTTATTGGTTCATTTCATAGGTAATGTATTTGTGTAAATATTGTGTAAAAGAATGGAAGTTGTAGTGGAATTTAAATCACTTAAATTTTATTTACACCTTTTTCTTCTTTGTCCTTCGGCTGTTCCCTTTCAGGGGTCGCCACAGCGAATCATCTGCCTCCATCTAACCCTATCCTCTGCATCCTCTTCTCTCACACCAACTAACTTCATGTCCTCTCTCACTGCATCCATAAATCTCCTCTTTGGTCTTCCTCTAGACCTCCTGCCTGGCAGTTCCAACCTCAGCATCCTTCTACCGATATATTCACCATCTCTCCTCTGAACATGTCCAAACCACCTCAGTCTGGCCTCTCTGACTTTATCTCCAACATGGGTTGTCCCTCTGATAAACTCATTCTTGATCCTATCCATCCTTGTCACTCCTTGTCAAGAAGAACCTCAACATCTTCAGCTCTGCCTCCTGTCTTTTCCTCAGTGCCACTGTCTCTAAGCCGTAGAGCATCGCTGGTTTTATTTACATAATACTTTTAACAATGGTGATGGTCACAAAGCAGCTTTATGAAAGTCAATTTTTTTTAGGTAAATAAGTTTGAAATGTGTGAGAAAATACGTATAAACCAAAATGATTAGATCATCCCTGCCAGGCCTGACAGTGGCAAGGAGAAACTCCCTGAGATGGTAATAGGAAGAAACCTTAAGAGGAACCAGACTCAACAGGAAACCCATCCTCATTTGGGTGATAACGGATAGCAGGGATTGATCTGCAGTCATAGTGTTAGGAGGCTTCAGTGAAGTTCAATATAAAAGGAAAGGTTTTTAAGTAAAAAAAAAAAAAAAAGTCCACGTTTGTTGTTGGAGGCTCAGGTACAAAACTGTTTGAAGGGATTCCTGTCCTGGACTATTGAGCGACTGCGGTCACAAGCCATCAGAGAACAGTCCTCCTGTCTGCATCAGCCAAGTCATGGTAATGTGGAACCGTCCCCCTGTCACCACACGCATCCCAGGCAGACCACACGGGGCAGCGACAACGAGATCTACGACAGGTTCAGAGGTCATGGGAATGAGGTTATCGCAACGTAATTATCAACAAGGTGGTGCGATATGGGAAATCACTGTGGCCACGTTATTCATTTCTGTTATCAGTGGTAATCAGACTTTCCTTCACCACCCTCACCTTCTCTCTCTCTCTCGCTCTCTCTCTCTCGAAATGAACAAGAGGAACAAAACATGTTACCAAAATGTAAATTAACAGCATATGTCATATAAAGCACTGACGCTGGAGACTCTTTCTGAAATTTGCGAACATTTTAAAAACCATTCTATTGTAACCCTGCAATTTTAATCAATCAATTAATTCATTCATTCATTAATCAATTAATTAATTAATTAAAATCTTTTTTGCAGTTGAACCACCTTCAAAAAACTGAGGTTATAAAAACTCATTTCAACAATTTTTCACCAGTTAGAATTATAACTGTAACTTGTTTAGCTGATCTACTCCAACAATGTTTTAAAAAAAAAAAAAAAAAAAAAAAATTTATTAAAAGGGCCCTTTTTATGCAAAATTTGCTTATTAATCAGATTGGATTAAGTTCAGATGGATCCTCACTGTGCGTGTTTACAAAAAAAAATGTGCTGTTTTATTTAATTGCTTACTTCTTTTTTATTATTATTATTATTATTGACCAGGGCTTAAACAAGCCGATTAGATTTCCTTCCTATTGTGACATCATATCCTTTCATGACTTGTTGCTTAGCTCTGATGTTCTCTAACAAGTGCATGGCTCAGAAATAGCACATTAATATAACAGAAGTAGTACATTAATATAGACAGTGAAACTTGTTAAAGTATAATACTGTACTATATACAGAACATTTTTGTGATTATGATACTTTACGATTATGATTTTTTTTATGATTTTGATAAGATGATCTCATTGGCTAAATGCTTAAATTAAGCTTTGTCATTAAAAATAAACAACAAAGAGCTAAACAGCTAGATTGTTCGGTGAGCTACAGTAGGTTCTCCCGCATGCATGCATTAACTGTATGTAAAGCCCTATACAGGATTTTATTATGACTTAGTTTGCATACGAAAAGGAGGCAATCCAGTGTCCATTATCGTATTGAATAGGACCGTTCTGACAACTGTGCAGTTTTTTTAATGTAAGCAACAAAGTGTGCAGAAGAGAAAGTTTCTCCAGCAAGGCAAAAGTGATGACTCATGGAGTTTATAGGATTTCTCTGAAGCCGCATTGTTTCCTGCACACATGCCTGAGCATACACTTCACTCATCCCATCCTAGGAGGGCTTTAGGGGGAATCCATCATTCATCATTCCTTTAACGGAAAACACCATTTACACTCTATTAAATGTCAAACATGAGGGATGTTCAAGTCAAACCGGGACTTGTGACGAAATTTCTGGCGAATGAAGATGTAAAACTGGTTGACATTTACAGAAGACGTTAAGCACAGTGCAGTAATGTGACTTTTAGGTACAGTAAACATACGAACAGTAAGTGTGTCGTCTGTGAAGAACGATCCCGTCCGAGGTGGCTCGGAGCCCACTGCAGTTCAGTGAAACTTCAGCTCCTTGAAAAACAATGCATAAGTTGCTGCCAACTTGCGTAAGAGACACATCTGTCACCAACACTACTTGCACATCACAGGAACTAAGCTATGAGTTATTACCATATTCCCCATAGAGTCCTGACCCTGGTCCAAGCCTTTTCCACATGTTTGGCCCATTACAGGCTTTGGTTCCGAGCACTAGTGAAACGTTGGGATAATTAGTGCATTAGTGTAGCAGGGGATTACATCGAGAAAAAAAGGGAGTTTTTACCCTCATGTTCTGTTATTCCGCACAATCAAAAGTCCCAGTTTTTAGCAGCAGATTATCGCATGTTATCTGGATTAAATGCAACCCCTTGCTGAAGGGGAAAAGCCTATCGTGATACCTGCAGCTCTGGTCTTAAATATAGATTTAGGAGTGCTCTGGGGCAAATCTTTGACTGTTTAATGACCTGGGACGTAGCTGCAGTTGTTTTGTACAATCTGTCAATTAGAAATTTCCCACCTGTCAACTATGACTATGAATTATTAAGAGTTACTATTATTGAAGTTTCAGGCCGACTCAGGAACATGTTTTTAGGTGTTTTGTTTTCTTAAATGACTCAGGTTTTTTTTTTTTTTTTTTTAACACTCCACACCTAGCTAGAGCTAGTAATACTGTAAATCTGAAGGGTAAAAAAAAAATAATAATAATTAAACAATGAAAAAAATGAAAGCACCAAAACGAAAAAAAAAACTATTAAATAGCAATATTTAATTAAGCTCACCTAAGTCAATTAAAAGTATGGGAAAAAATTTAATATACTTATATTACACTGCATGTTTTAAGGAAAAAATATTTTTTATATGTCATATATTTATTGACAGGCATTTTTTGAACATTGATGGTTCTGTACTGGAGCAATTTTATTTACATTCAACAGTATTTCGAACAAATCAACATTTTGGATACTGTTAAAATTTATTTATTTCTTTGTTGGTTTGTTTGTTTTTAAAGACGTGCACATGTAGTGTAATTTTTTTTCTTTTCATTTTAATAACTGATAATAAATTCCTTTAGCCAGCCATGTATAAAAAAATAAACTGGTGTTATTACATGGTAAAAGCTACCTTGAGCAGATAATGACAGCTACATTACTCGAAAACTACTGGTGGGGAAACGCCATAATGCTAATGCCACAGGGTGGGGAAAACCTTATTGCTTGGCTAGATGCGCATTCATGTGTATACAAGTTTCTTATAGTGGTGTATGGCCACGTCAGAATTTACATTCACTTAATGTCATTTGACTTGTATTTGTATGCATTTTAAAGAAAAGCATTGAAACACTTTGTAAAAAAGAAAGAAAGAAAGAAAGAAAAAAAGAACTTTATGCAGTACATATCAAAAGTTACATGAAATAGGTCAATTTCTGTTCCAATAAAAAGGAAGGTATCCAGGAGTCATTTAAAAAAGAGTTGAGGAATGACGTGAAAGTAGCAGGAACAATAGTAGTGCAACCTCCAAATTCCCCAGATCCCAATCCAATCGAGCTCGTACAGGAGGTCCAACCTGTCCAAGCCACAGACTCCTCACTGAGAACCTAAACTGCTCCTCATGTAGTCTCAGGGAGTTTTTCCTTGCCACCATACCCTTTGGCTTGCTCATTATGGACACATGTACAAACCTTCAAATGTATATCTGGAATTTACATGTTCATTTAAAGCCACTTTGGCACAACAACCTTACAGTTAATTGAACAATAAGAAATGAGTAGCATGCATTATAATATCTATTTCTACATCTCACAGAAAACTGCCCCTATATTTTATAATATATTGTATTTTTAGACTCATAAAACAAGATATTATAACAATTCAGCACGTCATATTTGCTGACAGAAGGGATCTGAAAAAGGGCATACCGGCAGTGAAGCATGGTGGTGGGAGCATTGTGATATGGAGCTGTGTCCCTGTATATGGTGGTATTACACATCATTTAAGAAAGCATGAAAGATGGCATAACCTGAAGAAACAAATTCTGGCGGAGAAGGTGGATTCAGATTTCAATGAGGCAGTGGTGGGTTAGAGGGTTGAGGCTAAAGGCTGGTGATCGGAGGGTCACCTCCAGGTCGCCACTATTGTGCAAGACCCTTAACACTATGTCCCATACAATCCTGCAACTATATGCAGTGCTGGTCCCGAGGCTGGTTGGAAAATTAATTGGTTGTTACAGGAAGGTCATTTGGCTTAAAAACAAATTATCCGATGTGGCAACCCTTAGAATAAAAGGCAACACCTAGAATAAAAAGGAAAAAATCCCAAGTAAAAATTAAAAAAGGTTTCAAAAAAGACATTTCGACAAGATAAAGGATGTACAGTACAAATGTTACAAATGTAACAAATGTTGCATGACATAGCCTAGCCTCAATTCTATTTAATTTAGGTTTATTTATATAGCACTTTTTACAATTGTCATTGTCACAAAGCAGCTTTACAGAATCAAAAAATGTAAATTGTTTTTTTAAATTTTGAGGAAATGTATGTAAATTATAATGATTAATTTGTCCCTAATGAGCAAGCTGGGGGCAACAGTGGCAAGAAAAAAACTCCCTGAGATGGCAATGGGAAGAAACAGGGAGGAACCAGACTCAACAGGGAACCCATCCTCATTTGGGTGATAACGGATTGATATAGCAGGGATGGATTTGTGGCCATACCGTATGCTACAGTATGAAGTACTGAAAGTTCTATATAACAGGAAATGTGTTTAAGGTAATATGAAGTCCACTTTCATTGTTGGCGGGTCAGGTACAAAATAGTTTTTGTGAATTTCAGACCTGAACTATTGAGCGACTGTAGTCAAAAAAAAAAAAAAAAAAGCCATCAAAGAAAAAACTGACATCTAACACTTCATATAGTGTCCCCAGTCCCTACAGGCATCCCAAGCAGACCAAATGGGGCCAGTTCACCATAAAACTTTACCCCCCCAGAATCTCCTGACTGGAACTTTCATTATCTTGACTCGTCTACCCTTGGGGTCAATTGAAAAGACAAATGGGTCAATATTGAAACAAAATGCTGCACAAAGTAAATTACCTGATTTACAGCGAAGTACTAATGTCAGTATTATTTGTTTACATATCTTTATGTTTATGAATGTAATTTTTGTTTATAATTAATGGTACCTATATAAAAAAAGGCATTATGGATGTATAAATATGAAGACTAAATGCTTCTTTTGCCCTCACTGATATCAAAAAAACATTAAAATGTAATATCCTTCTCATGCAAGTTGTTCAAGAATTGCACCGCCGTTAGTACTTATTACTTCCTTTAATATGTGTGTTTATAATAAAGATGACATACGTACAGTATACTGTACAGATGACAGGATGTTTTGTTTTCTTTTAATCGTTTTCTCGACAAGGCATAGTTGGGGTAGTTTTAAAACTAGTTAGTAAAGAGGAATTAGGGCTGCACTTGACTAATGTTTTTTTTTTTTAATTCGGTTTTCCTGATAATTTGGGTAAGGACTGTAAATTTACATGTGGTTATAGCCAGCTGTACCAACTGTAATGGATTTTTCCATGTAGTTATTAGTCAACAGTTATGGTATTTAAAAACAGATCAAACGTCAGTGTGGCATCAACCACAGAATTTTTTTCTTTTTGATATTTAGGTATCATTTCATAAATAGATATTATTTTGGGTGAGTTAGTTTTATTTCTACCCTACCTTTAGTAAGCTGTTAAAACTAGCCCGGGAAATGAAAATAACAACAGTGATTTACAAAAACTTAATATATTCTTAAGGTAGTTTATTTTACTACATAATTACCCACAAAAGAAAAGACTTTGTGGGGACATTGCAACCTTGCGGGGACATTGCAACCTTGTGGGGACATTGTAACCTTGCGGGGACATTGTAACCTTGTGGGGACATTGTAACCTTGCGGGGACATTGTAACCTTGCGGGGACATTGTAACCTTGTGGGGACATTGCTTTTTGGTCCATTTATCCCCCCATATACCGCAAAACAAAAAGGTTAAGGTTGAGGTTCTTTACTGTAGACGGAGACATACCATTCATTGTCTGAATAAATAATAATAAAGCTAGTGAAAGGTCCTTACACACATGTGTGTGTGTGTGTGTGTGTGTGTGTGTGTGTATGAAAGTGAACGCGTAGGAGGCAAGGAGTGACTGAGGGGGTTTCTCCCAACAGAACACATACCTGTTTTGCTCTTTTTTTGGCTCCACCTCTCTTCTCCATTTACCAGCAGAGACAATAAACACGTCTTCCTCTATTTTTCCCAGGATGCATCACTACAGTGAAACAATCTCATATACAAATACAGTAGTGAACCTAAACTCTAGTTCTTTGGAAGAGAAACAGCGTTTCAGTACACACCCAACCACCCACACACACCCACACACACACACACAATACACAACCGCTATCTACACAGTATTCACACCTATGACAAATACAAAAGTGTGTGTTTACTTACATTCTGTACATTTGCTTAGCATTTTAATTTTAAAGTATTATTTCTCTCTCTGATGTTGTGTGTATTGTTTGAAACCAAGAACTTGTTTTTAAAGCAGTAGTATTTGGGACACAGCCGAAATGTATTCAGAGTTGTTTAGCAGGTTCACACTTTTCTTTATACCTATTGTTTAATACCATTCGCGTTCACGGCTCATGGCAGACGCCCTTATCCAGGGCGACTTACATTTCTCCCTTACTACACATCTGAGCAATTGAAGGGGTTGAGGGGTTGCTCAAGGGACCATCAGTGGCAACCTGGTGGCTGTGGGATTTGAACCTGGCACCTTTAGAGCCGTAGTGCCATGCCTTTAACCACTGAGCTTCCCCCCGATCAACAGTTTAAAAGCAATTACCTGTTCGATTAACTGTATACACACAATGCGGTGGTTTCTTCATGTCATGCTGAAACACAACTAGATGGAATTGTTTCATGCTATAAAATATTCAAAATATTATCTCGCTGGTATCGGCTTACTCTTCCTGTAACGATGGAGTTTTTTTTTTTTTCTTTTGTTGATGAAACAAATTTGAAATGTTTTTCTGACGCTTTCGTCAGAATTATTAGTTCCAGGTTAAGTTTAAATAGAAGTTTGGTTAAAAATATGATTGAAATGCTAGCTCCGGCAGCCCTCTTGTCATCATTTTTATTGGGACTGATAACAATAAGGTGCTTGTAAAGTTGTTTCATTATGCATTAGCTGTTGAATGTTTAATGCTTCCTTGTTTATCACTGACAATTTGGCCTAGGAGATTAGATCACACTATACGGTACGTTATAACCATTGCTCAAGTCGACATTGTTACTTTCGTCTTTTTAGTTAGATCTTAACACGAACGCTTAGACAGGTTTCACACTCAGCATTAATAAACCTCATTGCATTCACTCAAGAAAACAAAACTTGTTGTTGTTGACCCCCACCCACCCCCGTCTTCTGATTTGTCATTATGTGCCTGATTTTACACATGGCTTTTCTGAAAAGTAAGAAGCCCTAGGGTGTAATAAAAAAAAAAAAAAGAAAAAAAGGCAGACAGCAGTTTTCAGTTTTACTTCCCATATCATAAGACACACTCGCAACACCCACGCGCAGTGCTGCCGTCAGAGAGGGTAATGGAAACAGCATTGATGACCACATGACGGATGGACATTTTGTAGTGGAAAGAAAAAGAAAACTTATCACCTGTACTAGTAGATCTGAGGCTGTAAGATACATAATTATACCTGTGGGTGGAAAGTATTCCGAATAAACAAATTATGTCCCATTACTCTATACACAATAATATATTAGGACAAAATGTGTGTGTTTTTTTTTTTAATGCTTTAAAACTTTAAAAAATAAAAATAAAAAGTGTAATTTGTCCTTTAGATACATTACGTAGCTGTCCTGTCTCTTGGCTAAGGCACTCCATGTTTGGTTCATGTCGCGATCAGCTCTTTTGATTATTTTGCGATATCCTTTAGAATCCAACCCAACCGTGGCTAATTCTACTGATAGGACATGATCTGGTGAGGTGGACATATTTTACGTCTTAACTGCCACAAATGGGAAGTCTGTCTGAACTGGGAATGACTTAATTTTTAACCTTAACGTTGTCGAGTGGTGTATGGTTTCCTCCTCGAAAAAGGGAACTGTGTGACCTGACCAGTGTTTTAGCATTAACTAAAGACAGAGAGACAGACAGACAGACAGACGTCTGTAGGTGGATTGATCTAAACTAAATACAGGGTAGGAATTTCTAGTTAACAGTTTTTTTTTTTACTTCCTTTTTTAACCTCTAGTCAACTGAAGATCTGGGAAAGAGCATACAATTTTCTCAGGAGCACAGTCAGCACCATTGCAAATGCAGCAGGATACTGGTCAGAAGTAAAGGAAAGGGGGGGGGGGGGGGCAGAAACCTACTCCAGAATACGCATAAGGCTTAGACAGGGGTAAAGGTTCAATTTCCAGCATGGGGCTGATGCTACAGGACAACTCTCTGAATGTTCTTTAGAAGGCCCAGCCTTGGTGTTAGTATAGAGTACTGAATAAAGGGTCTGGCCAGCCAGTTTGATCCGATCCCACAGAAAAGCCAATGCTGGAAATAACAGGAAGGCACCAGAACACCTAGTGCACCCAAGAAGGTGAGGAGGCCAAGGCCACTGACCTGGCCTCCAAATTCCCCCAAAAATCTGATCGGGAAAGTCACGGGATGAACCAGACAAACAAGTCTGATCCTCAGAGGGGCGAGAGCTGCCAAACCGGCACAAGGGGAATATGACATGATATTGGGTGAAATACTTTACCTATAAAAGTTTTCACATCTCAAAAACAGCAGTCTTAGCTTGGCTAGTTAGTGATTTACCACAGGATGGTGTTCATGTCAATATTAGCAAGTTATATAAGTTGATCCATTTGATCAGAGTGGACAGGACTAAAGGTCTAAAGCGCTGTTACATCAAAGCTAACATTGGGACGAATGCCAGGGCTAAATGCCACTTCTCCACTAACAGAAAACCCATTTACCAAATTGATAATAGACCAACATGTCAACGGAAGGCAATGTGAAGTTGATTCATGTGGAAATCATCACTTAAGCCCTTAAGAAACATTTTACATTCGTAGCATTTGGCAGACATCCTTATCCTGAGCGACTTTATATATATACATATAAAATCTCATTTTACATCTAAGCACTTGAGGGTTAAGGGCCTTGCTCAAGGGCCCAACAGGTGGTGGTGGTGGTGGGGTTTGAACCTGCACCCTTCAAACACATGGACTATTATATTAATGCTGTAATGTTCCACTAATGGATTAAATACAAATGTTAGCATAAGTGAAACAGGGTTACATCATATTATTCCAATATAAATAGAAACTAAATTAAAAATGATAAATAAAAATCAATACCCCCCCCACACACATTGTTTAATGTGTAAGTTTTTTTTAGCAACTGTACAACATTGCTACCTTTCTAAACGTATAAACCCTGCATGTGAATGTGTTAACCCAGGAAAGTGAAAGTGAAATCTTCAAAAACTGAGATTTATATAACACTCAGTTGTGCAGATGACTTTAACCAAACTCGACTTCACCAACCTTAACTGCTTCGTACAATACGCCTACGTAGTTACATAGCTACATAGATAGTGCTATGCTGCCCTCTGGTGTCTGAGTCAGGAACGTGAAGACAAACTGAATTAGATTAGAACACGCACAAAATTTATTACTACACCTCATAGCCCTTCTGCATCATGTCGTGTGTGTTTGTGTTTGATAGAGTAAGAGAGAAACACATTCAGTTAAAATATTTTAATAGTTCCAGTTCTAACATAATTCACAGTGTGAGGTCTGTAATTAGTGTGTGTGTGTGTGTGTGTGTGTGTGTGTGTCAGCAGTTTGTACTCTGTGTTTTGCCATTTTGTTTGTTGTTTCCCAGTTTGCTGTCATTTACACACATTGCACAGCCATGCGCTCTGTCGCCACCTTTGTGCAGATGAGCGCGCGTGTGAGTGTGTGTGCGCCGCAGCGCCACCGCCGCCAGGTCCGAGTGCGACGACGTGCTGTCGATGAGTCTCCGGCCTAGCGCGAGCGGCCGGACCGGTAGTGCGAGCCGCAGTCGTTTCCAGAAGCGTGAGGTAGGATGTTGGGATCGTGCTCCGTGCCAGTGCACACAGATGGCGCAGCGGCGCAGTTCGGCAAGCTCGCGACAACAAGGCGTCCTGAGCGTGCGCCGCCACCGTACCGTAATTAACGGGGTACCGCACGTGCCGTGGAGGTACACGCACAGCCCGCACTCCAGCTTCTGCACGCTCTTCTCACACACACAGGGTCCACTGAGCACCACGATGAGCCGCCGACTCGCCTGCATACACCTGAGAACGGATTCGGCCAGGTCTGAGACACAAACACGCAAAGAGGACACCATTGTTGGTTAAAACTACAAATAGTACACATTAATTAAGTGGGCATTTTAATGTACGGTTATGTCCTTTTTTTAAACTTTTATTAGTCATTGAAACTGAAATTTGAAAAGATTCGGTAGGTGATGGTGGGTCACGTAACCTGGAAGCATAATGCTAAAACATGAACTAAATAGGAAAAAAAAAATCTGGATCATAATGGAGATCATTTAAACACTTGCTGAAGTTGCATCATAAAAAAATCAAACAGTAGAAATCATAGCTATTTTTAATACTAAAAGTAAGATCCAATGTGATGAGAACTCACAGGACTGGGACTAAACAGCTGTGTGTCCATAAGAGTGTTACTGCGACTCATCAGGGAAAAAAAAGGCATCAGTTTATTAGGGAGCGTAAAGATTTTGGAAGGAATTTGGATCAGGGGGAAAAGTCATGTGACCTGATGAGTCCAGATTGATCGTATTCCAGAGTGATGGGCATGTCAGGGTAAGAAGGGAAGCGATCATGCATGGTGTCCACTGTACAAGCCTCTGGAGACAGTGTTATGGTCTGAGGTCGCTTCAGTCGCTCAGGTCTAGACTCAGCAACGTTATGGGGCGATAAAATGAAATCAGCTGACGACATGAATGTACTGAATCACCAGGTTATCACATCTATGAGATTTTTCTAACCTGACGTTACGGCCATATTCCAGAACTCAGATTGTGAACGAGTGGTTTTGTGACCACGAGGAATCATTCTCACACATGAACTGTCAATCAAAAGGTAAAGGTAGTTCTATAAAATCTTAGACTGTGCATTTTTATTTGGTTAGGCAGCGAATGCAAAAATGATTTGTTGCCAGATTTTCTCCACCAGCAGCGAGGAGGTCATTGGACATGTGGACAGGATGCATTTCATAATATAATGAATATATTTCATAATAAAACTTTCGTTTAAATTTAAAAATTAAGGAAACATTTGGGAGGAAAGAGGAGAGAGAAACCTTGAGAGAGCACCTGGTTGCATACTGTATGTGTGTATATGAGGTATATGAGGAATGGGACTTTGCTCCGAATGAACCAATCACATTCAAACTCATGTTCATAGAGCTTTCATCATTGAGGTTTCTTGCTCTATTTTTGGTTTTTATTAAAAAAAGTTATATATATATTTTTTTAAATATTAGCTACAGTATAATGCATCAGTTTGTAACTTCTATATAAAAAAAGCTATTCTTTAACATTGCTGATCCTTTTGAAGAGAAGGTATCAGAGATTCTTTACAGCGTGTCTTTGATCCTATGGAGAGATGTGCTGTGATCACCTGAGATCCTTCAGAATTAAAGAGCACCTATAACTCTAGGGATGGAGAGAAAGCGAGAGAGCGTCTATGATCCCTCAGAGAGTAAGATCCTTTAGTTAGTGATTCCTCAGAGAGAGCCTTTGCAAACTTTTAAACAGTGAGAATATTACTATAATCCTTCAGATAGACAAAAGATGATCACCTGTGATCATTTAGGGAAAGACATTCTGCAAAGAGAGCACAGAGCACAGACACCTTTTGGACACCTTTTAGGCATATTTGCACACCCTCTTTCTTACACCAAATTTCTAAATTCTTAAATGTTCTATTGTACAGTATATTTCTATTTTTATTTCTATTTTTATCCTAGTTAAATTAAATTCTCCATAGTTTTTATTCATATTTATTTTTTATTATAAGCTTAATTCTCTTTTTAAGGTCACTGGCGGTCATATAAGCATTTCACTGCATATCGTACTGTGTATGACTGTGTATGTGACAAAATTTGAATTTGAAAGCTGGAAACTTTGAGAGATGGAAAGGTTACAAGCTTCGAGACAGGGCAAGGGTTAAGAGCATTAAGAAAGAAGAAAGGCTGATATCCTTTGTTTCTCCATTTTTCACCCATCATCATCATTATTATCATCATCAGGTTTGTTATTTAGCTAATGAAATGACTCCATGCTGCTAACTAGAAATATCAGCATCCTGTTCTGTTCAGAATATTAGCATACTGCTGTATTCAGGGTCTGGGTGTATCAGCTGAATGTGAATGAAATGCACGAGTCTATGGAATATGAACATGATGTTTATTGATTACAGTGAGAACATAAATGAAATGACAACACATGAATGATGACATCATGACAAAATAAGAAGCAATATAAAATGGATGAATGACATAAATACTGTAACAACAACAAACAAAGAAACGCATCATGTTCAGGTTGTGTAAAAAATATATATGATAAAAAAAAACCTAGTGTGTGAAAAATGTGTAACAGTTTAGACTGTTCATTTACCAAAACAACCATGCAGCCTTGTTTTTGTAATACCTTAATTTATTATTATTATTTTTAGCAAATACATATTTGCTAACTAGCAAATCAGCTAACTCTGAATTACAGCGGTACCTCGGCCTACAAATTTAATCCTTTCCGGAGGCGAGATTTTAAGGAGCAATTTTGTATTGAAAAATATGTTTTTCCATAGGAAATAATGTAAATGCAAATAGTTAAAGAAACTAGAGAAAGCGTGGTGCTTGCCGTGGCATCATAGACATAGCTGATGTTGGCATCAATGTAAAGTCTATGGGATTTTTGGGGGCGGTTAACTGCCCCGTGCGGGGCTAACTTACGGCCCACTGCTGAGAAAAGTCATAGCACCCGACAAACGCTGCGGGACCAGTTACGCGCCAAATTTTTGTACGGAATAAGATTAAGAAGAAACATTTTTTTTAAATTATAATAAGCCTGCGAGATAACAATAGTAGTGCTTCCTATCGCAAGCACCACTAAAGATACAAAGTATTACCAATATTACCGATTTCCGTCACTATATTCATATGTTGTGATAAAAACAATCAAAACATTTAGAAAAGACGTAAATAAAGTAAAATATTAAATAAATAGACATTAAATCTCATTTAACCTTAACTTATGATTCCTCTTAGCACCGGCTGCTTTAAAAACTAAACTGAAAGTGTCTCCTTTTTCTTCTTGCCACCGTCCTTGATAACATTTTTGGGACACATGGTGCTATGTCTTCACTAAATCTTGCACAAAATGTAAAAAAACAAAAAAAAACAAAAAAAAAAACAAAAATATTAGCCGCGCAAATTAGCCGGTGTTCAGTTCAGTCACTCGTATGTCGAAAATGCTTCACATTTCAAAATTTTAGTTAAAGGCAAAAATCCTTAAAGCGGGAAGTTCTTATGCCGAGGTACCGCTGTACTCCAGTGACACCTCCTTAGTGCAACACTACCAAGTAAAAATATACTTAATACTGTCTTTTATAAAGCTTTTTTAATGGGCTGTTTTTTTCATACTTCTTTTCTTTATTGTTTTCCTGCCAGAAGCAGTAGCCGTCACAGGAAAAAAGGTATCTCCACGACATCCGTGAAGAACCCTGCTAGAGTTTTCAGGTGAGTCATTTTAATAGTTTTGTAGAAAACCAGCGTTGAAATAGAAAACCAGTAATGTAGAGTTCTACTGTAAATAAGGCTAATCTGACAGACATTTAAGGTCATTCAGCTGTCTTTAGCTAGCTAGCTAATAAAACAGGCATTTAATGTTAGTAAACAGACGCTGTCAGGGAAACTAAACTAACTGCTTTATCTATCCACAATGTCCTCGTTCTGTAAAGATATGAAACATGATACGGAAACCGCGTCATCATTAAATGACAAAGCTAGCGCTAATGTGACGGCTGTGTTTAATTAGGTAGAAAGAGACGCGGGGAAATCTTTTACCCTGTAAAAAGAAACCCCGGGTTTCTCGCTGTATCACTAGCTAGCTATATCAGAATTAGTGAGTTTTTCTTTTCATTTTTATTAGTTAAATACATAATTAACAAATACAGGCCAGACTCATACTGTATTTTTTTGCATTGTTGTCAATAAAAACAGTCATTACACTTAACAAAATAACAACTTTATAAAACTCGTAGACTATAAATTTACACTTTTTTTTTTTTTTTGTGCAAAAAAGCAATTACCCCTGCAGGTTCATTTTCTTGCCCTGAGTGATGGGATTTTATACACACACTCACTCATGACCAGTAATAAGTCATTTATGTTTCGTATGTTGAGTGGGTGTACTGTTGAGCGAGTTTTTCTTAGGGGTGTGTAACGACTCCATCATGAGCAACATGTCCTCTGATTTCTGTGTACAATCATGACGTGATGTATCGTGGGTAGGCTTTGTCGTGTGTGGCGGTGTGCGGACGGGAAGCTGCAGGCGCAGTTTCTTCCAGAAGCAAGACGTGAGCGAGGTCGACTTGTCTCCCTCCCACTGGACAAGCGCTAGAGCGATGCGTGCACGGCGCAGCTCTTTGACGCACTTGTGCGTGTCCTGTTTGCGACTCTTGTCACGTGTCATGCGAGTCGGAAACTGGACCAGCACCAGTTTCACGTTCCCCCCCCGCAGCATGGCGGATACACCGGCCCGAACCTCCAGGAGAGCCTGGGCATCCCGAAACGCACTGCATGCACTCAGTATGACCAGCAAGCGCCGACTACGACTGACGAATTGCAGTGTCTCTTCTGTCACAGCTACACACATACACACGCAAACATTTTTGTTAAGGTGTCAATCATTAAACACACTTTCTTACTTCCAGGTTTGCAGTGTGTACGGGTTTGTATACTCACTTCCGCCTGGCAGACTGTCTCGGTCAAAGATACAGACTGTGTATCCAAATTCCGTCTCCAGCACACGCCTCAGCGTTTCCATGACAAACTCCTCCTCCTCAGTGTTGCGTGCATACGAAATGTACACATCATACTCCTTATTATCTATACACACACACACACGCGCAAACAAACACAAAATCTTACACGGTAAGCTACGAAGTGAACACAGCACATGGTTGGGAACACATCCACAATGAAAGCTCGACAACAGGTCCAGGTGAGGTCCTTAACTGTTTGTGTGTGTTATGTGTCTGTGCGTTACCTGTGTCTCTCTCATCTGTGCCGAACCACGAGCGGTAGAGAAGATGCACCTCAAGCCAGAACACACGATACAAAACGAAGAGCAACAAAGCGAGGACCAGAGTGACGCCCAGACCACAGCCGAGCTCTACTGAGGGAATGTAAACTACACAAAGACACAAACACACACAGTTTTTTTTTTTATAGTGGCGTGTTAATATACACAGCACACATTAGCTATAATAATAATTTTAAAAAGTGCAGTTACTGTATATGTGTTAATACAACAGAAGTTTAGGACCTGGTATACGGGGACCTGAAGAAATCAGGAAACTTCCCACTTTGGAAATATACTGTAGCAGAACCTTGATGCTGAGTTGATCTGTATCCTTTTGAGTATATTTTTTTTATTCAAGTTACTTAAATACTATAGTTTATAATTTATTTTAAACTTAACTGGACTGTATCACTACTACGTAAGCTGATCACGCTCACAGCACATAAGTCAAACCTTACATTAGATATTTTTCTAAACATAATTTTATTTGAACTATATATGGTGTTTATTCTTAAATCGGACTTTTTTTTATTTTTACTCGAGTTTATCTCGGTGTCGAACAAAGTGAGGTCAGGATTTTATTTCAATATTGTCAAAACCACAACAACAAGCATAAGAATAAATCTCTGAAGCACCATCTGATTATTTTTTAACATTGTGTGTTGAATTTACTGTTTAAAATGCGACCAATAACTTGATTAATTTTTTTTTTATTTAAAATGTTTAAAGATGATAAATTGTTTTATTATCATTTCTTAAGTATGAGGACCGTTCAAGTTAAACCAGGACTTTAGATTCTGCACAAATATACCCTTTTTAGCTGGCAACTTTTCAGAAAAGTTTAGAGAATCAGAAAATAAGGGCATTGGTTCTGTGCTAGCACGCAGCTATTTGTCTAACACTATCTGGATCTTCTGTCTATTTCCATATCACTATCTGCATATCTTAGCGTTGCAGTGTTAAAGTGAAACAACAGATGCGAGTGACATTTGAAATATTCACCCCCAAAAAATGATGAAATAGGCCCTACCTTATCCACCAGCCAAACCACCTACATGTTCTCTAGCAGCACCACACAGGGCAACAGGGGACTATTCCTCAATCACCCCCCCCCCCCCCCCCCCCCCTCATAACCCCTCCAAGCCCCAAGCACAATAAAATTATTTACACACAAGACAGAGAAAATTGCAATGCATTAAGTTTAATCACGAACGAACCAATGTATCACTAGTTATATTCATAGGAACACTCCGAGACTACTAAACCTGATTAAGAGAGAATACACAGAAGGTTATGTGATTTGCTAAAGTCATGCAGGAGCTGTGGAACAAAGTATGAGTGAAAAGCTGTATGAGGGCAGCGATGATATTTGAGCCATGCAGAAAAAAGAGAAAAATCAAAAAATAAAATCAAGAACTGCAATTTCCCACTGGATTAATAACGAATTATCTCATCGGGTTATTATACAATTTACTCCAGAAAAGTTTCAATAACAGTGAATTAGCCACTGGACCTGAGGGCGAGAGAGAGAGAGAGAGAGAGAGAGAGAGAACAGGTAAAAAAACACAAATATACACACATTTAACTGTGCAGTGAAAAATATAGAGACAAACTAGTAACTAGTAATGATAACTACTTAAAAACATTGAAAGCAAAGATAATAATAATAATAATAATAACAAATAGAGAAAGTAAAGTCAAAGAAGAATTTTACTGATACAAAAGAAAAGGAAAAAATGATACAGTGGGATTGTGTTGGATGTATGATTGTGCATCTGTTTCTCTCTCACACATGCACACGTGTGTAAGATTCTCTCTTAATCAGGTATATCAACCTAGAGTGTTTTTAGTAATAAAGAAAGTTACATGATTAAACTCAATGCAAATATTTTAACGTGACTGTAAACAGTAACACAATTTATGTGAATGTTGATTTATTTTAATTGTTTAGCACTATCATGACTGTTCCAATATTTCTCCCTCCTTTTACATCTGCTTGATTGATGTCTCACACAGCTGTAAATGTGTGTTAAACTAATGCACTTATCCCAGTGTTTCACTAGTGCTTGAATACCATCAAGGTAGAATGTTTTCTCAGTACAGTGGAGCCATGATTGACTGTCTGCTTCACGTCTGACACCCTGGCCTCCCAGGAACTCCGTTAATGGCCCAAAACATGTGTAAATGGCTCAGAGCGAGGTCGGGTGGGTGTATGGTGGGTGTGGCAACTTCCAGCCGAGTTCCTGTTATGTGCAAGTGGTGTTGGTGAATGATTGTGTGTACAGTTCCCACACACAGATGCGTCTCCTCCGTAAGTTCAAGGATCAGGTATTCCACTCGCTGAATGTTAACAGGTAAGACTGCAGCGGGCTCTGAGCCACCTCAGCCAGGAACGTCATTACTCAAAACGTTTGCACTATTCAAATTTTCTACTATGATTAAGAGTTTCTTCTGTTCTTAGTCTTCTGTAAATGTCAATTGCAATCTTTACACCTTCATTTACCAAAAATACCATCACAAGTCCCGGTTTGACTTGAACACTTCTCAGCTCTTTAGTGGTGTTGCCAGGTCGTACCGTGAATCATATTCCTATACCGTAACTTAGCATACAAACAAGCCGAGCCGAACCGAACCGGACGAAGTTGCATGTACAGTGGATGTCCAGGATCCGTTTATGTATTTTTTAGTGTTTGTTTTTGCATTTTGTGCAAGATTTAGTGAAGACATAGTACCATGTGTCCCAAAAATGTTATCAAGGACAGGTAACAAGAAGAAAAGGGAGATACTTTCAGTTTAATTTTTAAAGCAGTCGGTGCAAAGAGGAATCATAAATTAAGGTTAAATGAGATTTAATGTCTATTTATTTCATATTTTACTTTATTTACATGTGTTTTCTAAATGTTTTGATTGTTTTTATATGCAAAATATGATTATCGTGTTAGAAATAGGTAATCCAGTGGAACCTTAGATTACGAGCACAATTCGCTCCAGAAGCCGGTTTGTATTTCAAAACACTCGTAAATCAAAGCAAATTTTACCATAAGAAAACCTTATTTTAGTTTCACACACACATTAACGGAAAGACTTGTTTTATCGAAAAAATTGGCAAGGAACACTGCTTACAACTCGTGCGTGAGCGCATACTAACGGAATCACTGCTGTAAAGTAAAAATAAAAACTAATTAACCTGCACTTTACCTTTGAAAAGAATTGCAACAAAGCAGTGTTTCTGTGTGGAGCAGTGTGTGTGTCTCTAACAAGACTTTCTTTTACTTAACATGCGCGCTGTAGACACATGTGTGTTATAATAAACAGCACACACGCTTACAAACACAAAATAATATATGTTTTACACGCACACACGGGGTCACAGTGTTATAATAAACAGTACACGTGTGCACGGATGTTGATTATACCAGTAAGAGACGCGCACTAAGACCCAGCAGGGGAGACGATTACACACAATTCCGCAGCGCAATAAAGAAAAAAAAAACGTTGGCTCAGTTGTGATCACGTGACGCTGTGCATCAAAACAAGAAGCGCATGCGTGATAGATTATACTCGGTACTCGTAAACCAAGACTTGTTCGTTTTCCCAGTCAAAATTTATTAAAAATCTTTGCTTGTCTTGCAGAACACTCGCAACCGTGTTACTCACAATCCGAGGTTTCACTGTATTGGTAATAATACTGAGTGGAACAGATTAATAGCATTTACATTATTTCCTACTTGAAAACGTGTCTTACAATACAATATTTCGCCTTTGGAACGTTCTAATTCAGTACACAGATTTTACATATGATCTTAGATACAGTTTTAATATTTTTAATTCATCTTCACCTTACGCAATTACTTTTAAAATGTTGTGAGGGGTCTTTCAGATCCGTTTGAGGACTGCCTGTGGTTTGCATGCTGCACATTCTAACAAACACATCATGCTGTGTGGGACTCGCACGGGTCTAGACTTGGTCTTGATCTTAACTTGGTTTCTACAACCCTATGGGAAACGCTTAATTCTTAAATTGATAAAACTGAGACATGACTAACTCATTTAGCAGGGAAAGAGCAAGAACTAAATTCCATGCTCCTGTGATGTAATTTGCTGAGCTGGGCTACATCGACCAATTGAGACGCGGCCAAAAGATTAGTGGAAAATGAGGTTTTTGAGGGACCATTATGAGATCCGTGTGTGTGTGTGTGTGTGTGTGTGTGTGTGTTTACCCTCCTCCTTCAGTGTGGCGGCCCTGCTGTTGAATTCTTTGCCGTTCTGAACAGAGCAGCGAAACTCTTTGTGCAGATCCTCATCTTTAAATGGTGACACAATCAACACTCTCTCTACATCTCGGTCACCAAAATCATCTAGTAGTACTCTGCGCACACACACACACACACACACACACACACACACACACACACACACACACAGGATAAAAAAAAACAAATATTATTTAAGAAGTTTAAACTTTGCACCATGTGCTGTATGTTCAGCTGTCTGCGTGTGTGTATTTAGAGTGCTGTGAAAAAGTATTTGCCCCTTTCCTGATTTTTTTTTTGGCATATTTGGCACACTTTGAGATCATCAAACTAATGTTAATATCACACAAATATAACTTAATATAATGTAAATAGAAAATGCAGTTTTTTAAAAGGTGATTTCATTCATTAAGATAAATAAAAGATGTCCAAACCTGCCTGGCTCGATGTGAACAAGTAATTGCCCCCCAAACCTAATAACTGGTTGTGCCACTTATGGCAGTAATACCTGCAATCAGGCGTTTGTTGATAACTGACAATAAGTTTTTCACATCGCTGTGGAGGGATTCTAGTTCACTCTTCTATGCAGAATTGTTTTAATTCAGCCACAATGGAGGGTTTCCGAGCATGAACGGCCTGTTTAAGGATCTTAATCGGATTTAAGTCCGGACTCTGACTAGGCCAAACAGTGGTGGACTTGCTGGTGTGTTTGGGCTCATCGTCCTGCTGGATAACCAAAGTGTGCTTGAGCTTGAGGTCACAAACTGATGGCCGGACATTCCCCTGCGGGATTTTCTGGTGGAACACAGAGCTCATGGTTCCATCAACTATGGAAAGTCGTCCAGGTCCTGAAGCTGCAAAGCCCCAGACCATCACACTACCACCACCATGTTTGACTGTTGGTATGATTTTCTCTTTATGAAACCGGTATTATTTTTTTTTCTAGATAAAATGGGACACACACCTTCCAAAAAGTACCAACTTTTGTCTCATGCACAAAAGAATATTTGCCCAAAAAATCTCGGTGATAATCAAGATGTTTTTTGGCAAATATGAGAATTTTTTGGCCTTGTATTATTTTTGGTCAGCAGTGACTTTCACCTTGGAACTCTCCTTTTTTACACTCTGTCTTAGTGTTGAATTATGGACACTGACCTTAACTAAGACGAGTGAGGCCTGCAGTTCTTTAGATGTGGTTCTAGGTTATTTTATGAGCTCCTGGATGAGTCGTCGTTGTGCTCTTGGGGTAATTTTTGTAGGCAGGCCACTCCTGAGGAGGTTCACCACAGTTCCAAGTTTTCTCTATTAGTGGTTTACCTTAGAAATTGCTCGGTAACCCTTTCCAGACTGATCCATGTTCACTCCTTCAGACCGTGTTGCCTTTTTAGATCATATTAGCTCTGTTCTCAGCAACCTGTTTCAGTACATGCTCCTTTAAATGCTTATGATCTCTGCTGAGCCCGCCTCCCAGTTCTGGGCGGGGGGGTCACAACACACGTGGGGTATAGCCACGGGCGTGTAGTCCAGTGCGGGCAATGCTTTAGACTTTAATGCAGTCCAAAGTGCGAAAACGCGAAATGTGAGATAAGCTGGAATATAGAGCCTGAGCCTGTTTTCTTAAGTAGTTTTTGGTTTGATTTAAGTACGGAACCTACGCGGAAGTTTGTAATATCGCCTGACAACGCAGAAATTAAAAGAATGGACATGCATCGACTCGTTTGTCTTTCTCATCACTGCATGGCTGTTACTGAAGGCTGTTACGCTGCCGCGAGCAACGGCAAAAAAAAGCGGAGAAGCTTACCGAGAGAGATACGAACGTGATGTGTTTACTGATGTGTTTACATAACTTCTTAATCTTCGACAGACATCGTTATAAACCATCTAACGTTACAAAGGTAAGCATAATATAATTTTCCGACTACGTACACAGTCTAGACAATCACCTCAATGCATTGTTTATTATAAACGGGCGATTAGGGATTATATAGAGACGGATGTACATAGAGAAGAAGCCATAACCATGTTCTATGAGAGTGAAAGTTAACTTACACTCCGCATTCATCGTGATTATTAGAAAAGGCGATCTGGAAAGAGTCATAGTAAAATAAATCACACTCACCGAGCCTGGTGAAGATGAAGCAGGAACACGAAGCGTTAGTACAGATCCATTTTTTAGGAGCTGCTTCCTAGTAAAACCTGCTTTATATTGACCCGCGTTTATAAAGCAGTCTGGGGAAAAATGATCATCGCAAACATGAATGCATTTAGGTAAATCGGCGGGGACGTTAGCTTTAAAAACTAAATTCAGCCACTGCGTCCTCAGTGGCTCAGATGTCGGTAGTGAATGACGACTGCTGTGTTCACTATTACACCCAACAACTGTACACCACACTCGCTTAGGCGACATTTTGCTCCAGCGGCGAAAAACAATGGCCGACAACTTTCTTCTCACTCTGGGCGGGTCTTTGCTAAAACACCAGTGTCAATCAACTAGTGTAGGAGCGTCCTCTGTCGGCGTGGCGTCAGATCGACAGGCATTTAAGATTGGCCAGATTTCAGAAGGGGCACCTTATTTTAATAAATCACTGGGCGGCTCTTTATCATTGTAGAGTGGTTGTGTATGCACTCTCCTAACACACAGTTCAGTCCAAACAGCTTGAAAAAGTGCATGTAGGACCGTATGACCCCTTTAACGTTGACTGAGATGAATTAAGTGCATTACAGTGCCATACATTCTGAATTTATAGCGTTTTTTAAAAAATTTTAATTTATTTTAAATGACTAAGTAATTAATAAAATAAATAATTATACAAAAACACTATGTTGTGCAACTTAACTTTCAGTACTAAAAGTTTCAAAATCTACAGCTCAGACATAACATAAGCCTTTACTGACAGTTTCTGTCAATTTCCATTTTGCAGCCCGCAACACAACGCTCCATCAAATTAATACACAGCTAACTGTTTGCATCTCTTTCCGCTTTGTGGGTGAAAGCGTAAGCGCTTCTTCTTCGTCGGTGTTTACTGGCGGCTTGCATCCGGAAGCGCGCTGTGTCACACCAAACAAATGAATCGTTTCAGCCCTAGGTGGCGGTATTACGTTTTTACATAGGGCCGGGTAGGTTTGCACTAAACAGCTTTTTACCCTTATGTATTTGTATTTTGTACTGTTGTATTTACTCAGGTTATCTTTGTGTAATATTAAAATAAGTTTAACGATCTATATATTATTTTTAAATGTGACCCCATTGTGATTATTTCAATAGACCCCCCCCCCAAAAGATTCAGGGAGGGGAGGCAGGCTTTTTCACGGCATTGTATATATATATATATATATATATATATATATATATATATATATATATATATATATATAACATTATTTATTTATTTAATATGCGTGTATGAGGGTGTGAGTATGTTTGTACTTAGGGGCAGGCGAGGTGTATCGGGGCTCTGACAGATCCTCCAGTGTCTTGTTGTTGACGCTCCACCACACCTGCGGCTCATCGTCATTAAGGAACGGCAGGAACACGCGGCACGGAAACACCGCAGTCTTACCTGTAGGGTTACCATAAAAACCGACCGCTGAGCAAATTACCCCTATGAATGGTATCACAGCGCTTTTGCTAGCTTACATACATTAACAGCCTTTTCATATTGAAAAGTATGTGGTTCTAATGGTGTCGCTAATAGGGAGCACGGGGACGAACGTCTCGGGAATGTGGTCGAGAGCGACCCATCATGGCCTTGGAAAGATACGTCATAACCCCGCCCCCAACGCCTCCAAATTTAACTTGAATTGTTATCTATACCAAAGCGTGAGCCGTCGTAAATAAACTACAGACTTATTTATCACATTGTTAACGCTATTCGAGTCAAGTCTGCCTACGTGGAGGAACCATGATTGAAACTCACCCACACTGACAGAGTAAAGCTCATCACTAAATGGATTCAGTATCATCGGATTTTTGGGCCAAGTGTTGCCTGTTCTTACACAAACACACACACACACACACACACACACACACACACATACAGAAAAAAAAGGAGACACATAAGTAGTTGGACCAGAATTGCATATATTAGTTATTTGTTTGTGTTTTAAGATACTAGCATTATGCGTCAACACTTAATGTTACTTAATGAGTTACTATATCTAGGATGTCTCAGGGCAGCACAGTGTCAAATAAAAAACTAATCAAACAACACACAGAATTTTAAAAGACAGACTTTAAAAGACAGATCAATGATTGAAGTACAGTGAAACCTCAGATTGCGAGTAACACGGTAAGACTTTTAATAATTTTTGACATGGAAAAACGAGCATTGTCTTGGTTTACGAGCACCCGGTTTCATGTATCACGCATGCGCTTTTTGTTTTGGCGCAGAGCATCACATGATCACAACTGAGCCAACATTTTTTTCTCTCTTGCGCTGTGGAATTGTGGGTAATTGTCTCCTCTGCTGGGTCTTAGTGCACGTCTATTACTGGTATAATCAACATCCGTGCACGTGTGTACTGTTTACCATAACACTGTGACCACGTGTGTGGGTGTAAATCATATTTTAATTGGTGTTTGTATGCGTGCGTGTACAGCGTGTGTGTACTGTTTATTATAAACACACGTGTGCACGCGTGTAAAGCAAAAGAAAGTGTCATTAGAGGTTAAAAATCCATTTTGACACACACACACACACACGCTGTATGCGTGTGTGTGTGTGAAACTCAAATAAGAGAGAAGGAAGGTTTACTGTGTAAGATAAGAAGAGTTTGGGGGGGGGGCGTCTAATTTCTCCTCTCCTCTTACGTTAGCTTTACACACATACACAAACACACACACGCATGCAGCGCCTGCACGCATGAACAAAAACACTTACTTGTCTAGATTTATTTGTACTTTTTTTTAAGGTAAAGTGCAAGTTGATTTTTTTTTTTTTTTACTTTATATTAATTATTTTTATGTATTTATTTTTTTGGGCTGTGAAATGAATAATTTTAGTTTCCATTATTTCTTATGGGAAAATTCGATTTGGTTTACGAGTGTTTTAAAATCGCTTCCTGAACAAATTATGCTCGTAATCCAAGGTTCCACTGTACTGGTATTAATGTATTAGCTTATTAATTACCAGAATGTGTGTGTGTGTGTGTGTGTGTGTGTGTGTAAATGTGTGTGTTGAGTCATACACACGGCTCTGAGGATGACGGTATGTGTGTAGTTGAATGTTTGTCTGTTGCTCTGGTAGGTCACGACGCAGGTGTATGTCCCAGCAAAATAAACGAACATCTGGTAGATAATCAGCTCGTTACCACGCGCAGTCCTGAAATCATCCTGGAATCTCACATCGAATGACTTCTTCTCACAGTTCTACAAACACACACAAACACATTTATATATATATATATATATATATATAGTCACAGATCCTCTAGTGACCACCCTAACATTTTTCGCTCCTCTCTCAGTACAGTTCTGGCACTGCGGCTGGAATGTGAGGTGGCAGGGACGCTAAACATGACACAGCTGGTGTTTAATGACAGACTTTCTCTCTTCGTTTAATAAATGGGAGCAAAGAGGTGAGTGTGGAACAAGAGACGATTTTGAGTCCAGCAGGTCAGAAACCAAAGGATGGCGTTAGCTGCCCCGGCCACCTCGACGTCAAGGCCCCCAGTCGGGAACTGCCACAAGTCAGCTTTGACGTCCTGAATTCTGTATTTTTTTTGTCCTGTGATAGTCACGCTGGCTTGGTCACGTTTAACTCCCGCCTGCTGTCGCTGCGAGTGGCCTTCTGGGTTTTTCTGCGAACATGCTGCTAAGAAACCTGCGAGAGCTGCCTCTATTCCATCTATCTGCCACTGCCGTCACTTGGCAGTCATCGTCCCCACTGGTCGTTGCTTCTTACACACACATGCACATTCCTGTTTTTTTTTTACACTACCTTTTACTTTTTCTACCCTAATTCCGCGTAATCTTCTCTTTTTTTTATTAAATAAAACCCTTTTTTTGTCGTAAGACCTCTCCTCTTGTCTGTGGCCCATACTTGCAATAACACTCTTAAATTTCTGCTACAAGATTCTATTACATTTTTACTAATTCATATAAAACTTGCATTTTGACCCTGAACTTCAATGGAGTCCTGATCTACAGTAGCGTTCTAAAGAACTGAGTATAAAGTCTATACAGCAACTAAGCAAAACTTCCACTGAACTTCTGGTTCGAGGTGCATTCACTCATCTTCTATACCTCTTGTACAGAATCACGGGAACCCTGGAGCCTATACCAGGTGACCTCTGACCCTAGGTGGGGTACACCCTTGTAAGGGGTGCCAATCCATCGTACAGTAGGATACACATACATACACACACGCTCAGACACACTACGAGCAATTTGGGGACGCCAGTTAAGCCTAATCTGCATGTCTTTGGACGGGATGGTGGGATATGTGGGAGGAAACCGCACACACACCCCAAGGTGGGAATTGAACAAAATCGGAAGAAAAAAAAATGACACCTCCTGGGTCGAGGACACAGTCCTAACCACTTGGCCACCGTGCTGCCAATTTGACATTTTTCACTTAATTCTATAAAACATGCATCCTTAAAACACAAGTCACGGAGGTCCGTGAATTCAACACAAACTCACGTGGAACCAGGCGAGACTGTACGTCTTGTTCGGCAGGTGCTGCACATCTGGACAGCGAAGTGTGTAGTTGGTCAGCAGTGGGACTGAGATGTTGCGGTGCACCGTGTTGTGGCAGTCACCCTCACGGGGAACCACGTCCAGTTGAACGCCGATTTTCACACATGATGATATGTTCCTGCGCACACATTGACTATTTACATTTTCGCCCACTGGAACATTTCACTTAAGTTTCTTTCATAATTCTTTAGGACAAGCAACATAAGCCTTTTTATTTGTGTTGTTTACGGTGGCTGTGTTACTGTAGTAGTTAGTCTGTCCAGGGTGTTTACGGTAGGCGTACCGTCCTGTGACAGAAGTTCTATATCAAGTTAGACATTTGCCCGTGTACCTGAGAATGCATATGTACTCTCCTCTGTCCTGCATGCTGGCCGGCTGGATCCACAGTGCATTTCCTTGTTTGATGAACGTTGGCAAGCTCAGGTCGACCGGCTCCTCCTGCCCTTCTGTGTTTCGGTACCAGAGCAGTGTGTGTCCTGTGCTCTGAGTGTCTGCGTAGTTATACAGCTTCGGGTGTGAGAAGAGCGGACAGCGTATCCTTCCCACTTCACCCTCATACACCCTCACCGCTCCGCTTTCATACACACCCCAGTTCACGCATTGTGGCTCTGAAAAACACACACACACACGAGACAATCAGGACATTTACTATTACAGAGTAATCCTCATCAGAAAAGAATGCTAACAAACAGTCCCGGAAAATATTTTCCCATGCACAAATGTGCGAGGCACGCTAAAACACGAACGATGCAATTCTGAGATGATTTTAGCATTAACAGGTTTTTCTCCCTTACGTTATGATATGACTAGCGTTAGTGCTCCATTAAAGAGTTGAACTCTTGAACATTCTGTAAGAGTTGAGTATCTTACGCCTTTGTTTACACTAAGCTGTACTTCTTCATCATCAGACAAGTACTGTACACTCCCTGTTCGGTAATCGGAGAGTGAATCACTGATGAGAAATTTAATAAAAAGTAGATCAGATAAAGATGAAGTTTTGTCTTAAAACCACTCAAGCGTGTTAAAGTTCACTTATACCACTTCAGCGCTGTTATTTCAGCCAAAGTGAAAATATGAACTAATCCCAGTAAAAATATTCAGTTTACCTTTAATAATTAATATCTATTGGTGCAGGTGTTTGTTTACGTTGAGACAGTAGCGCATTAGTAGCTAATTTTAAGGTAGATTATAAAATCCGACACATAACTGTTTATAACATCGCTTTTACTCAACATTTAGATTTCACTTATGGTGCAGGTTAAACTTCAGGCAGAGATCCAAGTACTGCGAAGGTTTTAGTAAATTCTGTCCAGCCAGTTTTGTGTGATGCTGAACAGACAGAAAAATAAATTTTTTAATTCAAATTCAAATTTTATTTGTGTATGTGACAAATAAAATTTGAATTTGAAAATTTTCAGATTGCTGATCCTTCAATGTAATAAACGGAAAGATATGACTGAAAGAGCGAGTTATGACCAATGAACAAACTAAACAGGTTTTTTTTTTTATTTTTTATACAGATATGTTTTTTTATGGAAATCTGCAACAACAAAAAAATCCCGGGTTTGTAAACAAGCCAGCAAAAATTTGTGCTAATTTACTCCTCGGGTTGGTTTATTCTTTGTAACGGAAAGTGCATTTTTTTATAAGTAAAACCCAGAATATCAAACCAAGAGTCGACGCTTACAGACATTAACTGTTTAAAATATTAATTTAATAGGTCACAGGACATCTGGGCGACAAGAAACACCTGCCGGTCGTGTGTTCCAATATTTTTGATTATTTTATTTAAACGTCAACGTCCTTAAAACAAAGTAGTAATTTTTTAATAATCTCATGTTAAGCTTTTGATCTTGACGCCCAACATCTGTTCCAATACTTTTGGCATACACTGCACAAAAAACAAACATACATATTCTGTACACACACACACACACACATGAACATGCGCACACACACACACACACACACACACACACACACACACACACCACCAGAAGCAAAATGTGCAGAATGAGCAGTAGCCAAATCAATATCACACTCTCCTCTCTATCCTGGACATGTATTTATTTACACACACACACACACACACACACACACTTCAAATAAATTTTAAAGCTATAAAATATAGGACGTACTGTAAAACATTACAAAGTCCAAAATCAATTATAGCTGTATAAATTCACACAAATGCACACGCAAAGAAACTTAATGCACTCACACACACACACACACACACACACACACACACACACACACACACACACACACACACTCAGCTGTTGGAATGACTATATTTACAATTATGCATTAAAAATGTCTGTATACGATTTTCCCACACATCTGCATAAACACACACACACACACACACACACTTATATATTTTTCTTAATAAAGTCTGCATGCGAACATCGCTCACATAATATAACTGATTTACACTTCTGCGTCAGGACAGAATATACGACGCACGTGCAGTATCTCCGCTCCCACACCCACACACACACACACTAACACACACACACACACATTATCTGTGTTTCAGAAGACCCACACTGCAGTGCCGTAGGCCCACAGTATATCATAAACCCCAGTCTGTTCACTACATAGTGCACTCTTTAGGGAGCCTGACAGTTTACAGTCTTGCCTTTTCTACATTGTTTATTTAAAAAAAGTGTCAAATCGTGTATTCTTACTATATAATCTCCATTTTGTTCAGTTTAAGTGACATTGAAATCAGACTGTGTTCCCTTATAAACCGTCTCACACATTTTTTAGCTAAAATCGAACACCTTGCTTTGACACATTCGCTTCATTTAGGTTCAGTCTTAGACACCCTGTTTTTTTTAAAACACAAACTTTTCTATGGATTTTTATAATTGTGTTACAGTGGAACTTGGCATACGAGCAAATTTTTTTTAGTCAAAAGCATTTTCAGCATACGAGCGACCGAGCCGGTCACGTGTACTTCCAGTTGTGAGTACATCCAGTAGCCGATCAAAACTTGTACGCGTCAGTGGAAAGCCATTCGACTTGTAAGATTTAGTGAAGACAGCACCATGGGTCTCAAAAATGTTAGCAAAGACAGTAAGACGAAAAAAATGGAACCACTTCTTTGTTTTTTTAAAGCAGCCGCTGCCAAGAAGAATCATAAATTAAGGTTAAGTGTGGTTTAATGTTTATTTATTTCAGATTTTTTTTCTAAATGTTTTGATTGTTTTTAAATGTAAAAATATAATTATAGTGTTTGAAACTGGTAACATTAGTAATATTTTAGGTGGCTGGAACGGATTATCTGCATTTACATGATTTCCTATGGAAAAACACATTTTGTAATACAAAATTCCACCTTAAGAACGCCTCTGGACTGGATTAAATTTGTATGTCGCTGTAGTTTCTGATTTCCAAACATTAGTTATTTCAAAACAACATAAAAAATTACATTAAGGAATTAAAAAAATACAAGAGTAAGGCACTACACACTAATTTAAAAAAAACAATAAAAAAAATCTAGCAAGTGCGCCTTTTGTGGTGAAAGTTAATAATTCAGTTAATAAACTTTTCTTGAATTACTACATTTATCAATTAATAATTTATATAGATGTAATGTTCTTAAGTCTGCTTGAATTTGTATGTAAGTAATGTGAAAACATGTATTGTTTACTAGTCCTGTGTATCATAGTTAAACTGCAGATTCAATTCCACTTGGTTTGGGAACGTTTTCTAAGTTTATTGCCTGATTTGTCTTATGCAGCTACATAACCTACAGGTTTTATGCAATAAAATGTAGTGAATCTTGATTGTCTCATACGTTATTTATTTTTCCTGCTCCACACTCCAATCCAGTAGGTGGCAGTAATGCACCGAACGCCCATGAACTCAAAACAACATGAAGCAAAACTCTGAATGTTAAAAACATGGCTGGTGGGGCATGTCTGCACAGACAGTAGTATATATTTGAACAACAAATGTAAATCGGAAACAGACCAACAAATAGTTTGTTAAAGTCGATCGACAAAAGATTGCCTAAATTGAATAATCGATTAAATCGCACAATTGTGTTCTGTATCTAGTTTATTATTACACTTGTATTGCATGTGGTTGGTCCTCATCCTCGTAATTTAAAACCGTACAATTCTAATTCTATTAATCAATCAATCGGGCAACATTTTCGTTCATTCATTTTTTTTATACAGCTTATCCTGTTTGGATACAGGGTCGGGGTGGGGGCGGTTTCTGGAGCCTATCATAGGAGACTTAGGACACCAATCCAATCCATCCAATCCATCGCAAGGCAACAGTTCCAGATGAGTGATTTTGATAAAATAAGGGATATTCATCCACTTACTAAGACAATTTAATCACCATAATCTTTATGATAATGTTTTTTAATCATGTAATTAGTTACTTTTACACCAGTTTTATTTTGCTAAATGAATTTAGCTGGAATGATGCATCCATTAAGCTGATTATGATTGTGCCCTGCCGACTTTTTAAGCCTGACTGTCGAGCGGTATCAGTGCCTGACAGTAGCCCATGCGCTCTCATCTGCTGTCTTTCGACAGAACGCTCCCTAGAGCCGAAGTGAACATCTGGTACGGCAAAGCTGCCTTCCGGCATCAATTATAAACTACCTTTTGCGATTAATGAAATAAAGATGTTTCTGATTTACATTCTATGCCAACCATTGAATAAAATCATACTGAGCACACTAAACGAAATATATATATAGCAATTTATAGCGGAATATAGGAAACAACACCCTTTATAATTCTGCCTACACTGCGTAAATCTTTTGTGATGAGTATCAGTAGGTCAAAAGTTTGAAGTGGTTCCTTAATTCTTAGATTTTATGTTAAAACAAGCGATAAAAGCACAAGCTGAATAGACGTTAAAGCAGGTCACAGAGGTTCCAGGCATGTCCCACATGGCTGCATGACTCGCTTATTAATTCTTGGCACTTTTGTTCATGTTGGAATATTTTCATTAGTTGAGATTGAATTAAAGGTTAAAAGATTAACGATAGAAGTTATGCTTATTATTTATTACCGAGATACCATGGGGTTAAACGCTTAAGTAATCGACTAATTGAGATGGTGGAGGTTAGTTGGAGCCCTAAAGTGAATGCAGTGAAGTTAATGCACTTAAACATAATGCAGTGGTACAGCCGGTCGTGTTGCTCTGTCTGAGATAAGACAAGATAAGATATAACTTTATTCGTCCCACAGTGGGGAAATTCTAACAGGAGCCTTCCAAAGCATGCTGGAAATGTTCATGATAAATTTTCCTAGGTGTGAATTATTTGTTTCTGAGATCAACCCTATTTAAAGGGCACATGTTGTGCAAAGCTAACTTTTTATTAAGTTTTAGATATTCAGATGGTGTGTGTGAAAAAGCATTAAAAAAAATGTCCTTTTTCCATGTTTGTATGGATAATTAGACTTCTTCCCCTACTGTGACCTCACATAAGAAGAGACCCCTCCCCCAGCTTGTTGTTAGCTCTGTTACGTAAGTGAAAAACGGGAAATAAAATGAATCATCTGATTTTTTTTACAAGGACGAAGCAGTAACACCACACACTTTGAATCCTTTGAAAACTTTTTAAAGACGGGACCTTTAAGACGAGGAGGCACTCTGCAGCTTTTTGCACCTTACTCGACTACTCGGCTGCCAGAGTCGATTCCAATCTTTTTTAGTGTTTGCCTTTTTTTTTTTCGTTTTTCAAGCATTTCCCAAACAGATTCAACTGTGTCATCTTTCGTTTAGACCACGAAATATCCATGCTTCAGCGCCTAAGAGGGTGAGGGGTGGAGGTTTACCCACTTCCCAGTCTTATAACTGGCCAACCAATAGCCAAAGTGCATGTTCCGTATCTGCTTTGCTTTTCCATTCTTTATCACTCTCTACAATACAACCCTATTGTCAGAACCCAGTAATTCACTCATACTTGTAGAAATGCTTTGGCTTGTTGTTTACGTCTCTGTTTATGCCAGTAGTCTTTATTCATTTATTTTGCAGCATTGGCCAATTGTTCTCTTAAAAGAATTGCCGTTGGAAATATTAAAGCACTTTAGAAAGATGAGGCCGACCGATTTTTTTCCACATTGATTTGACAGCTGTTAGCAAAACGCCTAATTTTATTAAACCGCAAGAGTCAACACTGCCCAATTCCTTCCGTGGCACAAGGAACAGCTCATGGGCTACATTCCTGGCGGCCTTGTGGAGAGTCTTAACGCTACACAATTTGTAAAACTTTTGTTTAGGTATTCATACCGTATATCAGATTGTGGACAAATCATACATTTATTAGCTAGCCCGTGTTGTGTTGTGAGTTCGAATCTCGCCTCTGTTCTGCTTGCACAGAGTTTCCATGTTCTCCTGGTACTCGGTGGCTTTCCCCAGGTACTTCCCACAATGCACAATGCCTTCATGATGGGTTGGTATCAGATCCAGGCTGTACCCTGCTTAGTGCCCTAGGTTCCCAGGGACCAGCTTCAGGCTCTCCAATAACTTACACAACACAAGCTGCGGAGATGATGGATGGATGTACAGTTATCAAGTGACAGGTACTATTTTGCAGGAAAGTTATTTAACATTCAGCTCTGTTCTGCAATGTAAGCTAATGGTTTCAGATCAGTGTAGCAATGAGTAGCTTGAGCTACCCATTTACATTTAGGCATTTGGCAGACACTCTTATCCAGAGACTTACAAAAGTGATTTGAAATGAGATGGTGGTGGGGGGGAAAAGATTCAGTTACATATTGCAGTTCTTCTGTGTGGTAGTCCATGCACAAATATATCTTTTAAAAATAAATTTCAATTTACATACACAACCACTCAAAAGTTTGGGATCACCTGCAAATTTCTTCTCACGAACAATTAAAGTTAGCCGGAATTCTGACTGTAATGGACGTGTTGGTACAGTCTCCGGATCTGAACCCTACTGAGATGTTGTGGGAGCAGCTTGACAGTATGAGTCATAGTTATGGACCTCAGGGAAGAATGAGTGTCCAACTTTAAATACTTCAGTACGTACGTCAAAGAAGGCCTCCCTTGGTTTTGCATATACAAGACATCAAGGCAACCTTCAGAAGTTCAAGGTATATAGCCACATTTAAAGGAGAGCATCGCAACCAGCTACAGCAACAGCTTCATCCAAGACCACAACATCCTACTGAGAGTGGAACGTTAAGTTGAACTAACCACAAGAAAAATACTTCCTTCCTAGCAGGAGTCTTACGTCATGCCAAGATGGTTGGTAGGTTCTGCTTAACACTCCATCCTCTAAAGGATGTTGCCATTTCAGCCATTGACACCCATAACAGCAAAATGTCATTTAAATGTGAGCAGATAACCTGAACTTTTAGAGTTTTCAGAAAAAGTAAAACTGTTGCTATGATTTCAGACTGCGTTGGTGAGCTCAGGAAATGATCAAGGTCACGTCCTACCCCGGGTGTGGTCTCCTCAAACTGCTGAAATAAAACCACGCTTTTTGCAGCCACATGGCCAAAGAGATAGGCTAAAGAAATGCTTATACTGAACCTAACTATGGACTATTGGGATACTGAAGTCCCATAAGCTACTTTAAGGCACCACCCTTTCGGCTGCCGCGTCATCAAACGTTCACATTATTTCTCATAGGTTTAGCAGTGGCACACCACAGCAGTTTCTTTCATTTTGTTCCTATACGTTCCTGATTTCACAATGATAATTACCCCATGAGCAAGATCACATCATGTGTGTAAGACACATGCTGCAGTTACACCATCGTGGCACAATGCAAAGTGCATTAAGGTTCAACGTACATATTTAAAAAATAAAAATAAAAAAAAGCTTTTGTTCTACTTTAACACGATTTATTAAATCTACGTGTCTTGCTAAGATAGAACAAAAACCAAAACCTAATAAACTATTAATCTACCAATCTAAAATGAACACAAACAAGAAGAAAAAAATCTTTACCCAAGACCCTGAGCATAAAGACGCACTAACAAGCAAAACAAGACGGAAGCGTTCAGAATATCAATGTTTTCCTCCATCCACAGTTGAATAATGATGGTAGTTAAGAAGTCGTTGTATGGTATAGGAAGTGTGGTTTGAGACACCACCAGAATGATCTAATTATGGTATTTCAGCAGGATGTTGTTAGTTTCTTTGGCTTCTCCTGTCAAAGGGGTCGCCACAGCGGAGCAGCTGATCCGCACAACAATTTGGCACAGGTTTTTACACCGGATGCCCTTCCTGACGAGACCCTCTCAATTTACCCGGGCTTCGGACCGGCACTGCATCCAGTGGCTGGGGTTTGGGCATTGATTGGGAATCGAAGTTCTGACTGAGCAATCCACGAATGGTGATAATAAATGGTAACAGCAATGCGATGTTCTAACAATCGTTAACGGTCGGTCGCAGCCTGGGTAAAAGTAGGTACCCACCATCAAACCCAGTCACTGTAGCACTATCAGCAAGAAATTACGCTTGATAACGTTACGTCATCTTAAATGCGCTGAATCGCCATCTACAAAACTAAACCAATGATGTATCCCAAATCCCTCTCTAACCCCTGATCGAGGGCACTACTACTACTAACAAGGGATTGTACCCCTACATACTGTAGCGCACTAGCTTTCCATTTAACGCTATCTAGGATTCAATCCTGGAGCCCAGAAGTTAACGGAGCCAGTATTTTAAAGCAAAATAAGTAAAAATACGAGAATAGAGAACCTTACGAGCTTTACAGGACTGTTCACAATCTCCATAGTGTATTATCCTTACCTTTTGGCTACACAGTTCCGTAAGAATTTACTACTTTTAACACCTGTATTTTACCAGTCGCGGCTAGTTAGTTACACCAGTCGCAGAAGGATACGCGTTGGTGAAGCAAAATTACAGGTTAAATAATAAAGTCTCAAAGTCGTGCTGTAGTGCTTGATATCCACCCTCATGCTTACAACCGCATCACAGTCACTCTGATATCCATCACAACAGCATCCCCTCTCATCTGATATTGTTTTATCGTGGCACACCATATCACAATGCAAAAAAATAATAATTTTATCACAATGCTTTGGAGCTCTTTGCTCTGGTATAGTGATGCCTCGGGTGTAGCTCTTTATGTTTCACCATTTCCATCATTTTCCCCTGCGCCAGAGACTTTGCATATTGATATTTAAATACAGCCAGGTCCAGAAGTATTTTATTTTATTAATAATATTTTTTGCTTTTGTTTTTGGCTCTGTGCACTAACAAAATCGATTTGGAACTAATCACGAAGAAACTAAAATGCAGACTTTAACGTTATCCATTCAGCATTTATTGCCCTTCTTTTTCCATTTCCACCGGCTCAAAAGTAATTGGACAGACTAGCACAATCATAAACGTACAAGTATTTCATAACAACTGAGGTTTCTTAAAGTCTGGACACCTTGGACATCACTACATGCTGAGTTTCCTTATTTGAGCATGCTTTGCCTTTGCTTTACTGCAGCCACCTTCGGTTTTGTCGTCTTCAGTAAATGAAAAGTTGGGTTGAGGTCATTTCTTTGCCTTGGGGTGCTTTTATGGTACACTTTGGGTCGTTATCCATCTGTACCGTGAAGTGCTGCTTAATCGGTTTTGCAGCATTTAACTCAATCCGAGCAGAAACTGGAGCTCTATACAGTTCAGGATTCATCCTGCTACTTCTATCAGCAAATCAACAGCAGTGAGATAGTTCCACTGGCCGCCGTACAGGTTTATGCCGTGACACTGCCTCCACCATGTTTAAACACCATGTGGTACACTTTGAGCCCTTCCCTTTCTTCTCTTCTGATTTGATACAAGTTTATCTCGTATCAAATTAGCTCTTCTAATTCTTTAGTGTTTCCTGTGGGTCCTCCGTATTTACATTCATGAGGGTGTCTCTTCATGTAGACCTTGACAATGATACCCATAACTCCTTCAGAGTACTCCTGTCCTGTCCAGGTGCCATGAAGGGCTTTGTTCTTCTGCGAGGATCCTCTTTCGTTGTCTTACAGGTCTTTTTGGTGTTGCTGAGCTATCCAATGTCTTTCTTTTTTTTCCCTTTTTAAAAGAATGGACCCAAGGGTTGATTTGGCCGCTCGTTAGGTTTCTGTTGTCCATCAGAAATTTCAGATCACTGACGCTGTCCAAATAATTATGACCATCACTGTAAATACATCCGATATGTTTTTGTTGTCCGACATTTTTTTTTAAAAAAAAAGCTTTTTCGAGTCAAAACCTTTCTTCATTATCATAAATCGATTAAAATCTAATTGTGATTTGAGTGCCTCGTTACACTCCTAGTGATTATTTAATATTTGTCCTGCGGGATAAATCGTCGTTTGGGACGCGTCCAGAATGAAACAGTGATGAGATTTATTCAGCTTTTTGTGGCGAACTGAAAGTGTGGTTTGGGACAGGCACAGAGTGGTTTTGTATTAGTAGTGAATTCGACATGCGGTTGGGGACACGTTCGATAGTGCGATAATGATGGTGTTTATTATATTTTAAAGAATTTTTAGTGATTAGAAAAATGTGGTTTGGGACGCGACCAACATGGAATAACGACGGTATTTATTTAACTATTGTAACTATAGGGAAGTAAGGTTTTGGACACGTGTGTGTGTGTGTGTGTGTGTGTGTGGTGGAACAATAAGGGCATTTATTTACTCCCTGTAGTGATTAGGAAGTGTATCTTGGGACGCGTCCAGAGTAGGATAATGGTGATTACTTGCAGTATTTGGGCGTTGTAGTGAACAGAGAGTGTGCTTCGTTTAATGCTTAAAGGTTTCTGACTTAAAGACGGAAGCGGGACGGAGACACGTTTATGATTAACTTATCAAAGCTCTTACCTGATTGGATAGTGGGCGGGGCTTGTGACTGGGTGGCGTGGATCACCCATATCACGCCAAGGAAGAGGAGAGCTGAGAGGGACATCCTATAGAGAGAAAGGGGGGGGGGGCATTAGATGGACAGGGTTCATTGAGGTATGGATGATTTAATAAGAGAGACAGGATCTCTCTCTCTCTCTCTCTTATTCTATATGTGTGTGTGTATATGTGTGTGTGTGCTTGCCAGACAGTAATGGAGGATCCAATGAGAAGAAGAGAGCGATGGGTCCCCTGTGTCGCCTCAACAGCATCCATCATTCACACACACACACACACACACACACACACACACATAGAACGAGAGAGACCGAGAGAGAGAAAGAGAGAGTTCCTGTCTCTCCTGTTAAATTATCCATACACACACACACACACACACACACATATAACAGCTCACATGGCAGTGGTCAGCGAGTTAAGGATGTAGCAAAAGAGGAAGTGATAAAGAAAATGATGATGGTGGAAATGAGGAAGTAAGAAAATGATACGAGGAGTGAAGGTGAAGGAAATAATGATGAGGATGAAGAGAGTGAGCAGAGATGAAAGGAGGAAGTGAAGTGTGCGCTCACACACACACACACACACACACACGCACACGCTCGCATGCAATCCTTCATAATGGCGCGTGCTTTAATTTGATTGAAAAGCAATACGGGAAGTCGGGAATGCCAGTTACGCAGAAACTACAAGGACACTTAATAGATCCGAGTCAGGCTGGAAGCACTTAAATGCCACTTGTTTGTGGTGCACACACACGCATACATACACACACACGCATACATACACACACACGCATACATACACACACACACACACACAGATTAATCAAATTCTGTCCCTGATCAATATGCTGCTCGATTTGAGAGGCAATTACACAGTGTGCACTAACCACACACACACACACACACACACACACTAAACATATACAACACTCATTACAAGCCGTATTTAAGAAACAGAGAATCCATTCATGATTTTCTTTTGTTACACTACGAACGCTTTACGTATTAATTATAATAAATTGACAGGGTTGTTGCATTTGTAAATCCATTGGTTACCATGGAAACATTATTGTTGTCTTACTGTTGTCAGGTTTTATTATTATTATTATTATTATTATTCAAGAGAAATAGTCTAGAGAATATATATGGTATATGTAAATGCCATATAAAGTATGATACATTTAGGACATTGTGATGCGACAAGACGTGAAAGTCGATGCTGTCTCCAAGTGACAATTTATTCCTTTTTATAAATGGTATATTGCAGTTTTTTTACTTTTAATTTTTTACAGTTACATTTTGGAAAATTCTCAAATAAAAAAAATTTTAAAAAACAGGCGTTCTCTTTCCAGCTTCCGGTTTGAACGTCCTAAAAAACGGAGAACTCCAGTTTCTATCCCTCCATCTGTAGTCCAACTAGGGACCGTGGAGGAGGATGGTGATTCCCATAGTATTTCTTACCAATTTTTGCAACCGTTGTATGACCTCTGGTCAACATTGGCACACTACAAGCAATTTGGGAACATTAATTAACCTAATCTGCATGTCTTTGGACTGTGGACACTCACCAAGCCTGGGAAGAGCAGGCAAACTCCATGCACACAGACCACGAGGTGGGAATCGAACCAAGACCCTTGATCAGCGATAAGATTCAATCTTCTACTGAATCAGCAAAGACCCAATTAGATGCCCAGTATGAATTATTTAATGATTTATGTTTGGCTATTCCACTAACTGGCGCCACGTGGCTTAGTGCTTAGCACTGTCGCCTCGCGCCTCCAGGTTCTGGATTCGATTCCCACCTCGGGTATCTGTGCATGTAGTTTGCATGTTCTCTCCGTGCTTGGTGGGTTTCCTCTGGTTTCCTCCTACAGTCGAAAGACATGCAGGTTAGGCTAATTGGCCTAATTAATTAATTAATTAATTCGTCTGTAGTGCCTGACCACTGTGCTAACCACTACACCACTCTCCAGTTTGGCCCGACTAAACTGAAAACTAATCCCAACTCGGCTGCTGATGAGGTCATGAGTTCATGAGACGTGATCAGGGATGAGATTCAATCTTCTATATAGTCAGCAAAGACCCAATTAAAGGGCTAGAATCAATGGTTTATCGATTTGTGTTTGGTTTGGACGTGGTGGCTCAGGCGGAATGTGAGGATCCGGGTTCGAGCCGTGCCGTCGGTGGGTTGCCACGGCCCATATCACCCAGTCCCAAACCTGGTTATAAAAATGAGAGGGTTGCATCCGGTGCCAGGTGGCATGCGGATCGGGTGGTCCGATGTGGCGACCCCTCGGCAGGAGCAGCTGAAAGAAAGATCGATTTATGCTTGGCTATTTCTTCTAAACGTCCACATTATGGGTGCTAGACTGGAAAAAAGGTCCATGACTGATTTTGACAGTGGAGACTCCTTAAAAAAAAAATTATAAATTCCTTCACACAGCATGGCAAAAAGTACACTTTTTGGTTTAAAATAACAACTTGTCTTTTAATGAAATATAAATTAACATTGCAAAATGTACTGATAAACCGTATAAAAATATATATTCACACGCGCGCACACACACACACACACCCTTACACACGCATGTTAACACTTGACAACGGAAATGGCAGGTTGGGCAATCTGTCTCTCTCTCTCTCTCTCTGTCTATCTCTCTCTCTCTCTCTGTCTCTCTCTCTCTGATGAAAGTACAGTATCTGTCTCCAACCTCAGACATCAAATATTTACATTTGTATTGCCAAAGCTCAGGAATAAATCTCTCTCTCTTCATCCTGCAGATGTTGTTCCCTATAACATAGTTGTGTTCATAAATAATAACAATAATAATAATAATAATAATAATAATAATCAGCATTCATCATTTGCATTAATTAAGTCTTAATTATTTGACAGTTAGATGATCAAACTTAGCACCATTATATACAACAAACAGCACGCGACGTTATAGTAATAACTGTTAATAATAAAGAAAATAATTATACAGATGGGGATGGGGGGGGGGGGGGGGGTAAAGGAGCTGGTTAATTAAACAGGCGCGCGCGCCGGCACGAGACACGGCGCGTGCTGGAGTTTAAAACCCGCGAGTCTTACCGGACAGCACTCTTCATTCACGGGCTCGCGCGTTTCGGTTCCGTAGCACGCGCTTCCTGAGTGGCTCTGCCTGACTGTTCGGATCGAGCGTGAACGGAAATGTAGTATGTAACGTAATGTCAGGCTCCGCCCACGGGAAAACCCCGCGCACCGCCAGACTGCAATTCCCACAATGCACCGCAAACACGGAAACACTCACGTCAACGCGTCCGCCATGTTGGAAAGGTTTGTACCTCAGTGCTGCTCCTCAGAGAGAAGTGCTGCACAATAAATAGTGACATATATTAAACAAATTATACCTTAAACTAACCTTATGCAGCTTTTTATTTATCAAATGTGAATAAAAAATACAAACAAATATACAAAGCACATTTTTATATTTCTCGAAATGCGCCACAAATCAGTGGGATAAATATAGGAGTTGGAGAACATCGTCGTCTCATCATCTATACCGCTTTATCCTGTGTACAGTGTCATGGGAGGCCTGGAGCACATCTCAGGAGACTTAGGGCACGAGGGAAGGTGCACTCCATGGAGATAGACCCGAGGCGGGAACTCTGACCCTGTGAGGGTGGGGCAAGGTGACAGTGCTATCCACTACGCCACCGTGCCGCTTTATTAATGATCAAGACAAACCAAAACAAGAATATTGGTATTAAACTAAATTTTGTTAGGGTTCAGTTTCATAAAATGCCTTGCTTAGATTAGGATAAAAGGCAGACATGACTAAGTGGCGTTGAACGTTCTCTGTTAATGTGAATCTCTTGGTAATTCATTAGTTCATTAATAATTTTTGCAATGATTCCAGATCTTTTAAAGGATATACTTTTATTACGTAAAGAAATGTTCATTGCAATAACAGTTATATTTTTATCTGGCGTAGTTTCAAAGGTCAACCGTTATCACACTATGGAGTGACTTTTGTGGTTTAAAAAAAAAATTCTTCTCAGTATCCCATTTAAAGTTTGGGTGAAAATCTGGCAAAATTACGTCCAAATCCCACTGATAAGTAAAACTACTTCTAGGTCAGAAAATTTAATTTATCATAACTCATATATAATGGGTAAGAGAGCATGGGATCAACAAGTTTCCCCTTTTCCCACTTGGGTCCAAATCAAACTTAAGCGGTGGACTTTCTTCAGTGGCACCTCAATGGCACAAAAACTTACAGACAAAGCGAGACAGCCTTATACACTCAATACACAGGCTGGCATGGGGCCCACAACTTACACCAGGCCCTGCTTCATTCTCAACCATGTGTAAAATGTAATTTTATTATTATTTATTATTTCAATTATTTTATTTTATTATCCCTACACCATATTTACATAAGTCCAGTTGGACTAAAAAAAACTTGATTATTAATAAAGATTTTACTGTTTAGGAGTACAGGGCAATAGAAGTGCATATCTTTAAGTAAATAATAAAAATTATATATTCAGCATACATTTAAAAATGCATAAAAGAAAATGAATAGGGAGACAACTTTAATAGGCCTGTTGCAGCTGATTAAATGAGTAACAGTTATGTTAATTATAATTGACAGAGTATTTGGGTATCAGGTGTGACTTTGTGGCGACGGCCAGTGATTCACATGGCTGATGGGGCAGGTAGAAGGTCCGCTTCGTCGGAGTTCGCTTGGGGCCCCAGAGCAGTTAAGACAAATGTCCTGCTGTATCACCACAGCAATATCTCAGTTGTATTTTATAACTTACAATAGGCATCAGATTTGGGATTAATTTTAGTGCTGCATTAATGTACGCAGGTGGTTGAATAAGATATTGTCCTATAACTCTCATATTCTACATACTGTAGATTTCTGTTCAATTCCACATATTAATATTATTTCGAACTGTCCAGGATAAGGCATGGAGTTAATGTGCCATGTGAGCACCTGGCCACATCTGGAACGCTCACATAGTGTTTTATTCATTTATTTATATACCTATTTTTTGGCTTATAAGATTCATATCTGACAGTCCGCTCCCACTTCCACTCCCATGACTGTATTTTTTCTTCAATATCCACTTTATCTTGGTCAGGGTCACGGTTGATCTGGAGCCTGTCCCAGGAATACCGGGCGCAAATCAGGGACATCCATCACCGGGCATCAGAGACGCTATATCGCAGGAGGCAGTAAGTCACAAATATACACAGAGCAGTAAGTAAAGATCTGAAGGCATCCCACACAGAGATCATTTACACATACACGCACACACAGACACACACACACACACACACACACACAAACACACACTCACCCTGGTCCTAGGTGTGATTTACTGTAAGCAAATCCGACCTAAGTCAGCAATGTGTGTGTGCGTGGGTGGATGTGTTTGTGTGTGTGTGTTAGACTAATGGTTAAGTGTGATTGCAGGCCTCTATTTCATCACTAACCCTGTCATGCTATTCCTCTTCCCACACACACACACACACACACACACACAGGCCTGTGATGTTAACAGCTTTTTATAGCAGATGTGTTGCTGTCGAACGCAGTCTCTCTCTAATTCTCTGTCCAAATGAATTCTCCTTCTGTCTTTTTCTCTCTGTATAAATTTCTCCTGTTGCTTTGATAATAATAATAATAATAAAAAAAAACAGATCAGATGAGATACTAACAGACCTACTGAACCATTAAGTAAAAGGGAGTAATCGGGAGTGATCGAAACTCTGGTCCAGCAGGAACCCGAACATCAGACGAGTGTGGTCATATAGCTGTAACAGCGTTGTGGTGACGTCCACCGGCAGGGCATGTTAGTTTTTAATGTATTTTTGAAAATTATATTTTATGAGATTGCATATTATAATTGTACCATGATAAACCATTATAAATTTTAACCTTTATTTGGAGCATTTATGCCAATCATCATCCATGTACCCACTGTCCCACCACATCCATGTCCCTAGCAGGGTTTGAAATTCGAATCAAAGATTGGACCGGACACAACAGCTTCCCGTACACAGCGTGTGTACCTCATTTCACGCATCTCTCTGATTTTGATTAATCTCAGTCGTCTGGTATTTCTCGTGGCAGCCATTGTTATGTACGTGAACAAACAGCATGTTCCCTAAACTGTAAAATCCCCAGTGTTGATTTAAGACTTTTAGAGTTTATTTGAGTCCAGCTGGACTCACATAAACACTCCTGAGGGTGCACACATTGTTGTGTAGTGCCCCTGTAGTAAGCACACAGCGCTCGGGACTTTGAGTCCTGCTCAGCCCATTGGTTTTGGTTTTTGCAGAATTGTATTAGATGCATTCGTTTAATGTTATCACATTGTCATGTACTTAATGTCGTTCCGACATCATTTTATTATAGTAATTCTAACTTTTAAAAACAAGCTTATACCAACATCGTGGCCTTGTTAATGGCCTTAACATTGGCAAATTAACACCAACAACAATGTTTTAGCAATGGAAATTCCCTCCCACTAACATGGCTTTAGGGTTGCCAGTTATGTGAAACAGAAAGTCCCGGCTTGACTTGAGCATGTCTTGTATCTTATTTTTGCTGTTCTATATATTTTAAGTTTTATATAAATTAGTAAACTTAAATGACATTATTATTTACAATAATATGCATATTTACACGGCCAAAAGTAGAACTCCATGTTGATTATAATTATAAAAATGGTGTGTTTTTTTAAATAATTCATAATGTCCACTGATATACCCATTTCCATTTGTGCTTTTTAACACCCTGGTGACTGAAAGAAACGATGCACACATTCTTCACTAAAGCTTATATTACTTCCTTTCGAAAAACTTGTTTCTTTTCTTCCTCAAAACTGCCAAAACGAAGATATCTCATGTTGCCGTCAAACTCTTCAGATAATCCAGGCCCACCAGGTTCTACCTGATTCATGAACAACTCGTAAAATGTTTTTGAGCAACTTGTGACACTGTGATTTCATTTCTAAATCTGATGAGAGACCCGACAAGGCCATGCCAACTTCACCCGAAAATGTGTAGGCTTAGATCTGAGGGAGCAGCGAGACTCTACTGAAAGCCATTCGTTCCAAAACTCGGCAGACATTTTTATCTTTTGCTCTGACGGATCACAAATTTTCAGGGCTGCTTAGCTGTAAGGAAGTGACAAGAAATCCCTAATATTTAAGGTTTGCAGAGGTGATGTACTAGTCTTTGTCAGCAACTAGAAGAATATATTTAATTGAATAACGTTTATGTAGGTGTCAATATGAATATTTTAGCAGTCAATTAATGAGCCTATTATTATTATTATTATTATTATTATTATTATTACCTGGACAAAAATTAGGGCCTCTATGAAGTAGCTTAATTAACTTTGCCGGAAATCCAGACGCATTTACTTACCTTAGTCCACTATGATGAATAGAGAAAGCATTTCTCAGATAAACGTCCATGAGTGGGATTATATGAGTTTCTCCGGGCATGTAGTTATGTCTAGGAACTGTTTCATTGCTCCAATGTTGTAGTTTACAACCCAGCTCTTTACTATGCAGCTGACCCAGTAAATCTGCCTTTTTTTTGTAAACAGCTCTGCATTTACCATTATTGCCTCGAAGCAGTTCCTGACACTGTGAGTCATAGATGACATAGTTCATACCGTTCCCACCCAGACCATCTGATTCCGGATTTGTAGATTCACTAAAAATAACATTACTTGCTCTACTTCTTCGACTAGCTATAAAGAGTGTCATCCATTTAATTCAAATTAATTTAATCTATACATCCATTGTCTATACCACTTACTGTATGCTGTGTAGGGGTGCAGGGGATCTATAACCTAGGACCTAGAACCTATTTTTATAATTTTGTGTAAAGTAAAAAAATAAATGTCAATTAGCGGTGCATATTTAAATATTTTATTATAAATTGTTAATAACAAAAAAATGGCATCGGTATTTAGTGGAATGCTCAAAAAAAAGGGAAGCGAGGTGGATAGCTAGCTCAGGACACCCTAAAAAGTGGCATCCCACCAACTTCCGATAAGAAATTTTACCATGGTATAATTGACCTGTACCTATTTGCTGATATACTACATAGTGTATGCCACAGTATGGTAGATTGGTTTTTTTTTATTAAAAAAACGTACCAGGATACTAGCAAAAATATGTTATAGATGTTTATGTATCATAGCGGCATGTATCAAAGTTTAGCAGGAATCTAATAAAGTGCTGCCTGTACTATATCATCACAGTAATATCTAAGGATTTCCTGGGAGGCCAGTTCTTCAGACGTGAAGCAGGTAGTCCGATCATGGCTCCGGCATAATGAGAAAACGTTCCATCCTGATCTCCTGGTATCTGAGCACTAGTGACTGTATTAGGGATGGAAATATAAAGAAATATAGAAGTATAAAAATATATACTGTACAGTAGAAGTCTTTCCTCTCATAACTGTTATTCTGCACAATCAAAAGGCCTGGTTTGACTTGGACTTGATGGGATGGTTTATGGTGTGTGAATGTAAAGTTGTCCCCAAAAAAGTGTAGAAACAGAAGAGGTTTCTTTTAGGGCTGTTATTTCTGTTGCACTAGTTAGCAAAGCTTCCCTGTGGATGTACGTACATGCTGGAAGGAGTAGCGCTCATCTTTATTTCGTTAGTCAGCTAGTTGATATTTATGTATTTATCAAAAAGATTATGTTTTCTGCTAGAATATCTTTGCGAAAAGGATAACATCATTTTAAAATGTAAATTTCTGACAGCTAAGAATTTTATTATTATTACTAGCAGAAGTTGGTAGAAATAGTTAAAAGGTTATATAATGAAGGTGAATAAGCTGATGTAATCAGTGATGTAATTATTTCAGTTTGAAGCCCATGTACACGTCTGCCTGTCTTTAAAAAGTAGATCGGATGACAATGAAGTTTCGTCTTAAAATGACTTGGTAAAATTCACTTATCCTGTACCACTTCAGCGCTGTTATTTCAGCAGCGATAAATATGAACTAATCCTAGTAAAAATATTCAGTTTAGCTTTTCTAATTAATATCTATTGATGCAGATGTTTGTTTACATTGAGCAAGTAGTTCATTAGTAGATTATTTTAAAGTAGATTAGTAAATCCGGCACATAACTGTTCATAACATCGCTTTCACTCAACCGCTTTAATTCACCTATGGTGCAGGTTAAACTTTAGGGCAGAGATCTAAGAACTGAAAAAGTTTCAATAAATTCTGTCAGACATACAGAAATGCGGACATTTTTCTGAGACTGATTTGTTTCTCTCTAATGTATGAAATGTAAAGATACCTTTAAAAGAGCAGGTTTTGACCAATGTACAGACGAAACTTTTCTTTTATTTATATGTTTTATTATTATTATTTTGCTAGCTAGTAAGCTATCAAAGAAACCCTAGCGAGTAGGCCAGGTCTGTACGGGTGAAGTGGATTAATCAAACACTGGTACACGTGCACTTGGTTTCAGTATTTTAATGTAAATGATCTGGTCATCCTGATGGTCAGCGTCATGCACGCACACACACACACACACGCACACTCATACACACGCACACAAAACATCTGTACATTACACATCTTAAATGTGTTAATTAAAGTGCGAACACTAACTAATGAAATCAACGTTCTGGCGTTGCGAACAGACAGTCGTCAGCTTCAGGGAGTCAATAATAATTAAAATCTTTCCTCAATCCCAGACGGACATCTTTATTTACACTCCACCGACCCCAAAAGATTTCTGACCTCTCACCTGTGCAAGTGATGCTGGTGCTGCTCTCCTAATGGAAGACTTCTCAAAATAAATTAAATAAATAAATAAAGTATTTTATTAAAAAATTAAAAACCGCCCCTATTGGCTAAGGACTGCTGATCGACTCTTATATCTGACCAACACGATGATGGGCCATAACCTCAGCAGTAAATCAGATTCAAGCTTTGTGTATGTGTGTGTGTGTGTGTGTGTGAGTGTGTGTGTGTGTGTGTGTGTGTGTGTGTGTGTGTAAAGGTGTGGATGGTTGTTTCTAAAGGGCAGTCTGTGCTTTTGGCAGGAAGACACACTCCAGATAGAGTGATTACAATCATAAGAGATCAGACAGTGAGATCAGACACTAAAGAAAAAGAACTCAGGCAGTGAGACATTAGACAGACGCTATGAGGTCTTTGTGTCTAATCCCTGACGTGTCTGTTCTCTCAGGGTGTGTGAAAGATTAGACAGACAGAATGCATGAAAATAACTTGATTTTCTGTCAATCTAATCTCTCCTGGTCTATAATCCATCACTTGTGAGCAGAATGATTAGATTGATAGACACTGAGATCCGATCATGATGAGGTTTGATGCAATGAATTTAGACGGTTTGTAAAAATGAAAAATGTAAGTTTATAGATAAATATATAAATCAGACATGCTGGGATCAGAATTGGAAGGAACAAGATATGGAGAAATCAGGGTGAAAGAGATTAGACCTGGAGATCAGACAGATGAATAGATTAGATATGTACAGATTAGAAGCAATGATATCCTGACATCTATCCTAGATCAGATCAGTTGGACGTAGTGAAACGAAGATACACAGGTATGATACACAGGATTAAATAAGATGGGACAGAAAAATCTGGTTTAGCAATATTACACAGAGTGACACAAGCGTAATCAGATTTAAAGGGGTGACACACAGAAATCATGTAAAAAGCTGTACAACACTGCAAAAGCTGCATGCAGAGCAATATTCAATCGTGAAATCAAAAAGTTGAATATCGGAAACATATGCAGAGATCAGAGAAATAAAAAAAAGAAAGATTGGACATAAAAAGATTAGACAATGAGATGAAAAAAATAATAACAGTCAGAGATTAGGAACTGAAATCAAGCGTGAAAAAAGTTATAAATGGAGAGAGATCAGACAGTGAGAAATTAGATACAACCATGAAGAGACCACACTGTAAAAGGAGAGATAAAGAGAGCAGAAGAGATCAGACAGAAAGGTTAGATATTAGTTTAGAGGAAGATCGAATAGAATACAATTCTAGATAGAAGTTTCGAGATATTAGAATGAGATCGGACACCGAGGCAGAAAACAATAAGACTGTGATAAACCCGATAACAAGGCAGAGAGATAAAGACAAAGACTAGACAGGGTGAGATGTGCAATAGAGAGGATGAGACAAAACAAAACACTGAGAGGTATAGATCAGATACAGACACAAGACGTGATGGAGACATTATGCGGATTAGACCTCTTGTCCAAGGCAGCCTAACTCAAAGATTTTCAGAGTGATTATAAGGCTTAAAAGTGCAGAAGAGCATTTACAAACAGAAAAAAAAGAGGAAAGGAAAATAATAGTAATTAATTAAACACACCAGAGCGCTTACAACATGCATCCCATAACACCCACAACAACCGCCTTTGGTAATCAAGGCCAACAAGCCAACACATGCTGACTATCTTTGTTAACACGCATGCTAATCATCTGCTAATGGTTTTAAAAAGCGGCTTTATGTACATCTTATAATACTGTAAATTCACCAGTTTCTCAAAAATACAGAGCAAAGCCTGCAGTTCCACTACAGTCCTCTAGGTTTGCTATTCCAAACCATCAAACTACTGCACAATACGCGTGTTACCTTCGAACCTCTTGCGTTCTCCTTCACACTAGGAAGCGACAATTTTTAATAACGACGACAGCAATTTCAAAGCAACAATCGCTCGATTCGTCAGCGTTTTTATGCCGGTCAGGAACGACGCTGTTAAGTAGCTCACATTATTCCACGAAATACTTAGGCGTATTTCCAGCAGGAATTTATTTTAGTTTCAAAAGGTTGTGGCGACGTTAATTTCTCAACTTTTTACAGAACTTTGGTACAAGGTTAGTATTCGGTTGTTTTGAAAGAGACTTTGAAGAAATGATGCCAGAACAACGTTGACGATGAGATAACGTTGAACAAACACCGCCTAACACAATGTTGCAAAATATTTCTAACTTTGAAAAACAGACGGCGACGGTGTACGTCTTCAAAACGTTGATACAACTATATCACAACGCTCATCCAACATTAGGGATCCTGTCGCTGAAGTGATTTCCTGAACTGATTTGTCGCTTGCTAGCGTGAACGTATATTAGCTTCAAACAGACGTCCTGTTAAACAGAACCAAAAAAACAAAAACAAAAGCATGCTACGTAAAAAGAAAGAAACGTTCTGAAAAGGTTAATATAAGCGCGTGAAAAAGGAAATATCTCCGAACCCCCGTCCACTGAGATCACAACGCAGCCCATGAGGCGAATACAGGGCGTGACCGTTCACTAAAGCCTGATTCCAAGACTGACGCTTGATAGCGATGATCAGAGCAGCACACACACACACACACACATCCACACACACACACTCACACACTGACAGATAGATAGAAGCGCATGAAAGTGCTTTTGCATTCATAAATTGACATGTGAGGATTGGTACATGGCTTTAAAGCTTAAACTTTCACACACACACACACATAAACACACACTGTATTTTCATTTCGTGTCCAAGATATAACACACACACACGCACGCACACACACACACAAACCATACGTACACGCATACACTCGGCAGGCTTTGCATAAAATGTCCTGATTTCAAACACAGGATTTTTTTTCCTTTTTTTTCTTTGTTTCCTTTCTGAGACATTCACAGGATTGCAGATTTCGATCTGCTTTTTCTTGTTGGGTGATTTTTTTTTTTTCTCCTGTTGAGGTGCGAACTCTGTGAAGTGCTATATATGTGTGTGTGTGTGTGTGTGTGTTTGTGTGTGTGAGTGTGTTGTGTGAGTTTGTGAAGGTGTGAGTGAGCAGCTATGAGCCGTCCTGCTCGGTCGAGTCCGGGTTCGGCGGATTCCCTCCGGTCATGCTCGGCGTCCCTGAGTCCTTCCGGCTGCGCTGCTTCTCCTCCAGCTCGTGCAGTGACGGCTCCTTGTACATACACACTGCGAGGAACGAGAGCGAGATAGAGAGAGAGAGAGTTCGGATGAGACATAGGACAGAATATATATTGTGTGTGTGTGTGTGTGTGTGTGTGTGCGCTCACCCTCAATGGGTCTGGGGACGAAGTGTGAGCAAGGTTTGGTTTTCTTGACACGGTTGCCTTTCATGATGATGCCGTCCTTGCTGAGCCCGAGGAACCAGGCGCGGCCGCTCTCGTGTTGGCGATACAGAGTGGACGAGTAGATCACATAGTAATTCTCAAACACACTCTCCTTAAACTTACACTCTGGCGTAAAAACATTCTGAGAATATGTGTGTGTTTGGGGGGGCAAAGAGAGAGAGGGAGAGAGAAGGGGAAGAGTTAAAGTTAAAAAAAATGAGTGCGCTATTGCAGGTATGAATCACACACACACACAGTGTTGATTCACCGCCCTTCTTTTTCATTATTGTCTCTCACACACACACACACACCACACACAGTCCTCTATATAACTTCATTATCACTCAGAAATTCAGAGATAATTAACACTCTGACACTTCTGAATCACACCAGCTGATGTCTCTCTCTCTCACACACACACACACACACACACACATACACACACACGATAGACATGCAAACTAACAATATGATGAACTTACTGATGTGTGGAGGAATCCCTCGGCGTTCATCCCCACGTAAAGTCCTGCCTTCACACCCTGAATGGCCACAACACGCAGACCCACTGGAATCAAATTAAAAAGAGCTGACAGATAGAGAGGGAAAAAGAGAGAGAGAGAGAAAGAGAGAGAGAGAGGATTAATGCAGTGAAGCTACATTTCATTTTCTGTAGAAAGACATATATGTGAAAACGGATACGTTTTTTTTTTTCTAGTAGGAAAAAACAAACTGAAGACAAAATAAAGAGAGAGGCAGAAAGAGAGCGAGCGAGGGATGAGCGGAGGAGTGTAGAGGGAGGATGAAGGGTACAAGAGATTTTTATGCCGAACAATTGAAAGAGAGAGAGAGAGAGTGAGTGTACAGGAGTAGAGAGAACAAGGACACTGTTTATAGACATGACTGCACGCTGTAACACAGCCGAGCTGCAACACAGTTACTGACGACGTAACACTGGAGCTCTGTGTAACCCGATACCTGGCCAGCTCTATGACACTAACTCGAACATTTTAGCTTTTTTAACACAGTAGCTCTGTAACGCTAACCATAACATGGTAGTTCTGTAACATGTAGCTCTGTAACACTGTAACTCTCGCCCAGTAGTTCAGTAACACTACGTCTTTAACGGTTACCTCTGTAACACTGTAAATCTGTAACACTGCAACTCTTTCACACAGTCGCCTGGTAAAAATAACTCTTTAACGGTAAAAATAACTCTGTAACATGAAGCTCTGTAACACTAACTCTAACATGCCAGTTCTGTAACATTAGCTCTGTCATATTGTAACTCTGTAACTCTGTAACACTATCTCTGTAACTGTGTAGCTCTATGGCGCTGTAGCTCTGTAACACTAACTCTGTAACTGTGTAGCTCTATGACCCTGGAGCTCTGTAACACTATCTCTGTAACTGTGTAGCTCTATGACGCTGTAGCTCTGTAACACTATCTCTGTAACTGTGTAGCTCTATGGCGCTGTAGCTCTGTAACACTATCTCTGTAACTGTGTAGCTCTATGACCCTGGAGCTCTGTAACACTATCTCTGTAACTGTGTAGCTTTATGACGCTGTAGCTCAGTAACACTATCTCTGTAACTGTGTAGCTCTATGGCGCTGTAGCTCTGTAACACTATCTCTGTAACTGTGTAGCTCTATGACCCTGGAGCTCTGTAACACTATCTCTGTAACTGTGTAGCTCTATGACGCTGTAGCTCTGTAACACTATCTCTGTAACTGTGTAGCTCTATGATGCTGTAGCTCTGTAACACTATCTCTGTAACTGTGTAGCTCTATGACGCTGGAGCTCTGTAACACTATGTCTGTAACTGTGTAGCTCTATGGCGCTGTAGCTCTGTAACACTATCTCTGTAACTGTGTAGCTCTATGACGCTGGAGGCCTGTAACACTATCTCTGTAACTGTGTAGCTCTATGACGCTGGAGCTCTGTAACACTATCTCTGTAACTGTGTAGCTCTATGACGCTGTAGCTCTGTAACACTATCTCTGTAACTGTGTAGCTCTATGATGCTGTAGCTCTGTAACACTATCTCTGTAACTGTGTAGCTCTATGACGCTGGAGCTCTGTAACACTATGTCTGTAACTGTGTAGCTCTATGACGCTGTAGCTCTGTAACACTATCTCTGTAACTGTGTATCTCTATGATGCTGGAGCTCTGTAACACTATCTCTGTAACTGTGTAGCTCTATGACGATGAAGCTATGTAACACTATCTCTGTAACTGTGTAGCTCTATGACGCTGTAGCTCTGTAACACTATCTCTGTAACTGTGTAGCTCTATGACGCTGAAGCTCTGTAACTACCTCTGTAACTGTGTAGCTCTATGACGCTGTAGCTCTGTAACACTATCTCTGTAACTGTGTAGCTCTATGACGCTGTAGCTCTGTAACACTATCTCTGTAACTGTTTAACTCTATGACGCTGTAGCTCTGTAACACTATCTCTGTAACTGTTTAGATCTATGACGCTGGAGCTCTGTAACACTATCTCTGTAACTGTGTAGCTCTATGACGCTGTAGCTCAGTAACACTAACTCTGTAACTGTGTAGCTCTATGACGATGGAGCTCTGTAACACTATATCTGTAACTGTGTAGCTCTATGACGCTGTAGCTCTGTAACACTATCTCTGTAACTGTTTAACTCTATGACGCTGTAGCTCAGTAACACTAACTCTGTAACTGTGTAGCTCTATGATGCTGGAGCTCTGTAACACTATCTCTGTAACTGTGTAGCTCTATGACGCTGTAGCTCTGTAACACTAACTCTGTAACTGTGTAGCTCTATGATGCTGGAGCTCTGTAACACTATCTCTGTAACTGTGTAGCTCCATGACGCTGTAGCTCTGTAACACTATCTCTGTAACTGTTTAGATCTATGACGCTGGAGCTCTGTAACACTATCTCTGTAACTGTGTAGCTCTATGACGCTGAAGCTCTGTAACTACCTCTGTAACTGTGTAGCTCTATGACGCTGGAGCTCTGTAACACTATCTCTGTAACTGTGTAGCTCTATGACGCTGGAGCTCTGTAACACTATCTCTGTAACTGTGTAGCTCTATGATGCTGGAGCTCTGTAACACTATCTCTGTAACTGTGTAGCTCCATGACGCTGTAGCTCTGTAACACTAACTCTGTAACTGTGTAGCTCCATGACGCTGTAGCTCTGTAACACTATCTCTGTAACTGTGTAGCTCTATGACGCTGAAGCTCTGTAACTACCTCTGTAACTGTGTAGCTCTATGACGCTGTAGCTCTGTAACACTATCTCTGTAACTGTGTAGCTCTATGACGCTGGAGCTCTGTAACACTATCTCTGTAACTGTGTAGCTCTATGATGCTGGAGCTCTGTAACACTATCTCTGTAACTGTGTAGCTCCATGACGCTGTAGCTCTGTAACACTAACTCTGTAACTGTGTAGCTCCATGACGCTGTAGCTCTGTAACACTATCTCTGTAACTGTGTAGCTCTATGACGCTGGAGCTCTGTAACACTATCTCTGTAACTGTGTAGCTCTATGACGCTGTAGCTCTGTAACACTATATCTGTAACTGTGTAGCTCTATGACGCTGTAGCTCTGTAACACTATCTCTGTAACTGTTTAACTCTATGACGCTGTAGCTCAGTAACACTAACTCTGTAACTGTGTAGCTCTATGACGATGGAGCTCTGTAACACTAACTCTGTAACTGTGTAGCTCTATGACGCTGTAGCTCTGTAACACTATCTCTGTAACTGTTTAACTCTATGACGATGGAGCTCTGTAACACTATCTCTGTAACTGTGTAGCTCTATGATGCTGGAGCTCTGTAACACTATCTCTGTAACTGTGTAGCTCTATGACGCTGTAGCTCTGTAACACTAACTCTGTAACTGTGTAGCTCTATGATGCTGGAGCTCTGTAACACTATCTCTGTAACTGTGTAGCTCCATGACGCTGTAGCTCTGTAACACTATCTCTGTAACTGTTTAGATCTACTGACGCTGTAGCTCAGTAACACTATCTCTGTAACTGTGTAGCTCTATGACGCTGTAGCTCTGTAACACTAACTCTGTAACTGTTTAACTCTATGACGCTGTAGCTCAGTAACACTAACTCTGTAACTGTGTAGCTCTATGACGCTGTAGCTCTGTAACACTAACTCTGTAACTGTGTAGCTCTATGGCGCTGTAGCTCTGTAACACTAACTCTGTAACTGTGTAGCTCTATGACGCTGGAGCTCTGTAACACTAACTCTGTAACTGTGTAGCTCTATGACGCTGTAGCTCTGTAACACTATCTCTGTAACTGTGTAGCTCTATGACGCTGTAGCTCTGTAACACTAACTCTGTAACTGTGTAGCTCTATGACGATGGAGCTCTGTAACACTAACTCTGTAACTGTGTTGCTCTATGACGCTGTAGCTCTGTAACACTAACTCTTTAACTGTGTAGCTCCACGATGCTGTAGCTCTGTAACACTAACTCTGAGACACAATAGCTTTTCTACCACTAACTATCACACTCTAGGCCTGTAACTTTCCCACAGCAGCTCTGTAACACTATGTAAAATAATGGTGCGTAATTCATAAGATTTGTGTGTAATTCTGTGTTTTGTTCGCGTTGGAATCCAAAATCTACTGTATGGCCACAACAGTTTACAGATACGAGATTTCGTGTGTTTGCTACAGTGAAGTATATACGACTCTGACCATTTACAAACACCAAGCTCATTTTTACACGGATGACCTGCGAAATTACGCCCACAAATGTAGTGTGTTACACCACTGCGGGGCAAATTCCTCTTCCCTCGGATAGTAATGCCTGTGCATGTGGCCTTGATGACGTATTTTTGACAGTGATGCAACACACTACACTCGTGGGCGTAATTTCGCATGTCGTTTGTGGAACAGAGGAGTTGTAAAAACGAGTGTCTGTAAACGGTCAGAGTTGTCCTGAAACAAACACACAACATCTTGTGCAGTATATGTGAACTGTCGTAGTCGTAGATTTTAGAATCCAACTCCAGACTGTAACACCGTAGCTCAGTCACACTAGTGCTGTCAGAATGTTGTTCTGTAAAAAATCCTGTGCAAACTGTAGCTCTGTAACACACAGATCTGTCACTCCGTAGGTCTGTAATGCTAGCTCTGAAACAATGTAGCATTAATATACTAAAGATTGGTCACACTGTAGCTCTGTAACACTACTTCTGTCATAATGTAGCTCTGTAAGTAGTAGTGTATCTTTGTCAAAATATCGTTATGTAAAAAGATTCCAGTCACACTGTAGCTCCGTCATACTGTACAATACTGTAACAACAGCTATATCAGATTGTAGTTCTAGATTTGGTGCAAAAGCATAATTAGAATCATCTGATCGTAGCGTGTCCAAGTATTAGGTAAACACAACCTCAGACAACCAAAAACATGTAAGTTTATTCTTCATAGTGGTATAATTTTTTAAGCCAAAAAAAAAAATTTGGGCAATACTAAGTACTGATTTATTAGCTTATATATCCACCTTTAGCAGCAATCAATTGAAGTTATTGTGTCCTGTATGACTTTATCAGTCTCTCACATCATCTTCTTTACAACACTGCTTCAGTTCATTGAGGGTTTTTTTTGCGTATTCACTTATGCACAGCTCTCTTAAGGTCGCGCTAAAGAATTTCAATTGGGTATGAGTTGTTTCTGCTAAAACGCTGTTTGGTTTTGCCAACATTACTTTGGGCATTTAGGCCAACTTTGGTCCAAACTGCCAAAACTTCTGTTTTTAAAGACATCTGCCCACTTGCTGATGATCAATTAAGGGCTGACGATTACCCTTTTAAATCCTTTTGCATGTTTTATTTTCTTTTTGGCTTCATTTTTGTTAACTTTCAATTCAATTTTATTTCTATAGCGCCATTTTAACAATGGTCATTATGTAAGAATGAGGGTCTAAATTATAATGGGATTGTCCCTGATGAGCAAGCCAAGGGTGAAGGCGACAGTGGCAAGGAAAAACTCCCTGAGATGGCAATAACATAATAAATAATGGCAAGGTAAAAAAAAATTTCATTTTGTTCGTCTGAGGTTGTATCTGCCCATTACTGAGACTCGCTATAATCAGATGATTTTATTATGTTTTTACACAGTTCTTTTATTTTTATTTTTATTAAAATACAGGGGACTAACTTTTACACACAACCGTATCGCTGTCATATTGTAGCTCTGAAAAACTGTAGCTCTGTGACCTCTTAGTGCTTTAACAACAGGTCTCCCTGTACATCCTTTATCTCTATAACAATAGCTCTGCCACACTGTAGCTCTTTTACACTGTAGTAATTTAATTCTTTAGATCTCTTATAAAAAGTCTCACAGTGTATTTTGTTAATAATGCAAAATACAATGTAATTTGTTTCCTAGAACACTGAGGATTTCAAAACTATGAAATAACAGTCAGTTGGTATTTTTTTAAGACATGATGGTCAGCGGTTCTGGAACGGTTCTTGCAAGAACAGTATTGTGTCAAAGGCGTTTGTAAAACCCATCAAGCTCCATGATGAACCTGTCCCTCATGAAGACCTTCACAGGAAAGCGAGACCAAGAGGAGACGTTCATTTAGAGTCACCAGCCTCAGAAATCACCAATTAACAACCAGCACCTCAGATTAGAGCCGTTATGAGGGATTATTAAGAGATTATTGCATAATTTGGACGCCTGCAGCATCGTTTTACAATGTAGAAAGAAATAAAATTCAGGAAACACCATGGAGTTGAAAGGTATGTCCAAACTTTTGACTGTCTTATTTGTGTCATAGATTTTTAAGACGGTAGTTCCTTTGGTTATTAACTCCACATCTCCTTAACATTTCCTTTTATTTTCTGTAACCGACTGGTAAGTGAAGAGCCTCGCGGTTCCGGTGTCCTCAACATTGATTTTTCTCACTTTAGACGAAACAAGTTTAGCCAACTGCTGTCAGAAATAAACAACTCAGTGTTATATGAGAATGCCCAAAGGCTGAAATGTGGCACTCTCTGAGTCTCTCCTTCGCGGGCAGAAAGAGTACGGGATTCTTGGCTGCGCTACACACACTTGTGCTCTGATTATCTGTAGGAAATTGCTATACACTACCGTTTTGCTGTAGCACAAGTGCGGCAAGGCTAAAACCTGCAGGCGATGCTAATGCGAATTGCACCGATTGAGCTAGCGTGCGTGGGCGCACCCGAATCCCCACGACGGACAACGGCGAGGTGCTTCTCTGCCTGATGTGGAGTGTGGAGGTGTTTCTCTCATTGTTCATGCATTTCACAACTCCTAGTTCTCGGCGGTCAGGGGTCAAGCGGTCACGGGTCAGAGCTGCCCTTGACTTGTTGAAAAGTGGTTAGGACGACTTTTCGAACTTTCAGTGTTCCAGATCTCCAGTTTCCTTTTTGGATCTCAGCTCAGATTTCCTCGCTTAGAGGACACATAGGGAATTCAAGCAGCCACACACACACACACACACACACACACACACACACACACACACTAAACTCAATGTCTCAATGTCACAGTGCAGAAATAAATGGAAAGAGATGATGAGGATGATGACAGTACAGAAGATGCCTCTAGTGTGTGTGTGTGCGTGTGTGTGTATGTGTGTGGGGACTCACTGTAGTCGCTGTTCTCATCTTTGGTCCCATTAATGGATCCATCTGGTTTCATCTGCAGGTAAAACCCCTGTTCGCTGAACAGCCTTGTCACAATCCCCTTCAGCTGTGGCTCTGTAACACACACACACACACACACACACACACACACACACACACACATATCCAGTTCGTCAATTATGTCATACAGACAGTTTTGCCGAACCGTTTGTACTAGTACACACACTCTGAGACTTCAGCTAAATTCTCTCTAATCTACTGACCTTTTGCAGACATGTGACTACCATGACGTCAATCACAGTAAGGGACAGAACAAACACTATTCACTGACATTAGGCTACTTTTATGTACCTTTACATTGATAATTACATTTAGGGTAAATTTCAGAGCCAAAAAAATAACAGAAATCTATATTGTCACACAGATAAAGTAGTATTCTAGTAACTGTTAGCTTCTGTTCCGCTGGTTCTAATCCTAAACTGAATGTTGTGGTGGAGAAACCGGATGAAAAAGGAAATAAGGACATTAAGTTTGAATTGAACTTCATTACCTTAGACATTGTACAAATATGTTTCCTGCTGGATTTTTGATGCCCTTTGCTAATGGTTAGCATTTTCTCATTCAGTGCTTCTACTGCAAATAGGACGATGCTATGGAATACTCTGCAAGTAACTGTTCTGGGTTTTGAATCCCTTGTTCCACACACCAAGTAGTGCCTCGATCAGGTGTTAAAGAGGGATTCACGATTCAGCCTTGAGTTAGAAAATAGTTCGTTGTGAGACACAACACGGATGGTGCAGAAGCACTTCCGTGTTGTAAGTTGGCGTAACGTTATCAGATGTGTTTTCCTTGTCGAAAGTGCTTCACTGATTGGTTTTATATGCGGTTTTTTTTTTCCGCATCCGGTAAATTTTGTTCCTTTTGCTGAACAGAAATGGCAGACAAACGTGTTTGCATCAGTCGAGAGCCAAGCGAAGCGAGTTTACATGTTTGTTTTTTTTGGTTGTTTTGCATTTTGTACAAGATTCAGTGAAGTCAATGCACCATGGGTCCCATAAACGTTAGCAAGGACGGAAGCAAATAAGAAAACGGAGCCAGTTTCAGTTTCGTTTTTTTAAAGCAGCCGATGCCAAGAAGAATCATAAATTAAGGTTAAGTGAGATTTAATGTTTATTTATTGCATATTTTACTTCTTTTTTATGTCTTACTAAATGTTTTGATTGTTTTTATATGTAAAATATGATTATAGTGTTTGAAATTGGTAATGTTGGTAATATTTGGGTGGCCAGAACAGATTATCTGCATTTACTGTACATTATTTCCTGTTTTGCAATACGGAATTTTACCTTAAAAACTCGCCTCCGGAACGGATTAAATTCATATGCCGAGGGACCGCTGTATTATACACACACACAGACACAGGGTGTCTCAAAAATGTTTTATTCGTAGTCTATCAACATAGCCAATTACCGCTCAAATAATCAAAAATTTTATTGAGATTTGTAAAAACAAATTAGGTTTAATACATTTAATGGACTACCGACATTTGTGAAGCTTTGTAAAATCGGTTATAAAATCTATATCCATTTGAATATGTTGTTGGAATTTTAATAAATAAACCTTTTCTTTTTTAACATGAAGCCTATTTAATTTCGTTTGCCTAGGACATGTAGCTTCTCAGATATTCATATTTCAATAGATGTCATATATATACAGTATATATGTATATTTTTATTGTAATGTTATAAATTGTAAATGTATACATTTATACCATTTTTAAATTTTAGAATTAAAATTTCTCTTTCTCTCCTTCTCTCCTACACTACCTGTTTTTATAGGTCAGTCGTATAAGCATTTCACTGTATGCCATACTGTGTAGTCTTGTATGTGACAAATAAAATTTGAATTTGATTTAAATTTGATTTGAATTTGAAAAGGTCTATAGACAGCGATGAAACAAACCCAAAAAAAAACACTTCCCTTTAGAGTTCATCTCCATTTTCACTGATGTTTTCCAACACAACCCGAACACATCACCAGAATCTATCCTTGTTATTATGCAATCAGTAAAACCTCACCATACGGCGCACTGCTTAACCCTGATATTTCCTTTGCAAAGCTGTTGCTACTGATATCACGGCCAGCTCTGACAGCTCAAGGCAGGTCATTTAGATCGAGGTAAATACAGCAATCAATGCTGAGTGTCAACCACAAGCACCTGTAAAGGAAAAAAAACAACCAAAAAAAAACACACGCTTCCTACTAAATCCCGGTGCAGCTCGACTGCACTGAAAATACACTTCATCTCTGATTCCTCGCGAGTCCAGGAAGTGAATCAAACGTGCTCTGTGTGCAGGGTTGTGGGTGGCATTTTCTGACATGCGAGCTGCAAACTAAAGCAGAGGGCAGAGCTGGAGTGCTGCAAAAGTACAATATGTTCTGCATTTCTGTGCTGAAAATACCAGTAATAAATATGCAATGTGGAAAAAATAAATATATATATATATATATATTTTTTTTTTCCGACACCTATAAAAAAATCAATGAACGAATCAATCAAAAACAATGATTTTGCATCAACTTTGTGTTGTCTCTGATTTCTCAGTTACATTTCTTTCCTGCGCTTAATTTTTCTTCTTGGCATTTGATGTTCCCGGCGCTCCCTCTTCCCACACGTCCCAGTGCGAATTATAGAAATAAATACCAAAAAAAGACAGGCGGCTTTCACCTTTATTTTTGTTTGTTCCCGCGAGCAGACTAACAGGTGAGACAGAGTGACTTAATGCAATTGAGTATCATACTGTATCTGGATCTGCCTTCCAAAGTTTCATAGAATTGTAACACTGAAGAAAAATATTGAGGAGCTTGGAGGTGCTGTGCTGTACCTTATCTGGGGTTACTGTCTGTGTGAAGTCATGTATGTTCTTCCTGTGTTTCTGAGTTTCCATCAGATTCTCTGGTTTCCTTTCACCTCCCAAAATAATCTCAGTGGTTGAAATACTAAGATCCAATAGGCTGTTGGCAATTCCCCAGGATGTGAATGAGAGCGTGTGTGTGTGTGTGGCCTCCCACCCAGGTGTATTCCCACCTCGTGCTGACCCTGACAAGGATAATGTAATTACTGATTTTAAATGTAAAAGGTGCACTGTATAGTGGGTGTCTATAGCACGTACACATGCGCACACACACACACAAAACAGTACAACTCTGATTTACACGCATTTGAGTTACAAACTATTGAAAAAACATTTGCACATGTTAAATCGCAGAAGTTACAGTACATCACATGTCCGGCGTACATCGTCACGTGTGTGAGCATACATCCCAGGATGTCCGAAAGCAAGCATAAAAAAAGTGGTGGTGAAGCTGGTACTGCTAAGAAGCAACAAGCAATAATGATAATAATTGAGAGGACAAAAAGGTTCAACCATCGACATGATTCTAAAGAACAAGGACAAGATCACAGAACACACACTCACTCCCCGTCTATACCACTTGATCCTGTATACAGGGTCTCGGGACCTTAAGTCAAGTCAAGTCCAGTAGGCCTTTACTGTCATTTCAACCATATATAGTTTAGTACACAATGAAACCTAACAACGTTCCACCAGGACCAAGGTGCTACATACATACAACATGCATTAACAAAACTAACTAGCTAACTAAAACATCTACAGTAATTAGCTGAATTATGTAGAAAACAAATTAACATAAACATAAATGAACAAAAACTATCTAAGAACTACATAAATGATAAAAAGACAGCAGAAAACAACATAAAGTGCATGTGCAAATAAGAACAATGACATGACATAATGCGATCCCTGTGACCTGAAGCCTATCCCAGGAGATGTAGGGCACGAGGTGGGGTACACTTTGGACAGTGTGCCAATCCATCGCACACACACACACACACACACACTTAAATCCTCAAAGTCATTGGACTGTGGCAGGAGACTGGAGTACCCAGAGGAAACCCATCAAGCATGGGAAAGCATGCAAACTCCATGCACACAGAACTGAGGTGGGAATCGAACCCGGACCCTGGAGACGCATGGCGACAGTGCTGACCACCATGCCACTGCGCTGTCAATCATGGACCAACGTTTTATAGTTCTATACTGTGCATAGCAAATCGTGTGAGCGTCCTAGACCCTGGACAATGTTTGATGGACTTGCAAAAAAAACTGAGGACTTTTTATGCAGTGCATGTGTTATTAAAGAGTTAACAACTTGTGAGCAAAGAAGAAAACTGATTGCAAATCTCTCGCTCTCTCTTACACACACACACACACACTAAAGAGTGTATTTATATGGAACGCTCCCCCTCCCCTCCCCCCGGAACTGACCTGGTTTCCGGGGCGCGGGCCGCTTCTTGCCGCCGCTGCAGAAGCGCACTTTGCTGAAGAGCCCGTACAGGCGCCTGCCGCACAGCGCGCGCGCCTCCTTCCCGGGGCTCGAGCGGCGCGCGGAGGCGGCCCCGCGGTCGCTGCCGGACTCGCGCGCCTGCCGCTTCTGTCGGATGAGCGAGCTCGCGATAGCCGCGGCCATGGGATCGCGCGCGCACACAGCAGGAGCGGCTCCGGTCACGCGAGCGTGCGCGCGGAGAGCGCATGGAGCGGCAGCAGCTCCGGCGGAGCGCGAGGGACCATGGCCGCGTTATCCCTCCACTCGCGCGCGTCGACTAACGCCTTTAGCGCGCGCGAGAGAGATGTTCAGCGACTATGAAGGGTTTTCAAAAGCGCGAGCTCGGTGACGGCGTGCTGCTCTTTCTCTCTCTCTCTCTTTTTCCTTAATAACGGCTCACGCGAAGTCAGATAAACCTGGAGACCCAGAGGAGTGAGAGACACGAGAAGAGTGAGACAGGCACGGGAGGGTGTGTGTGTGTGTGTGTGTGTGAGAGAGAGAGAGAGAGAGAGAGATGTGCAATGCTTAGAGAACCTGGATAACCATCATCTCCAGCTGAAGGGAACAGTCATGTAACACACATTCCTAAGTTTTCCAACATTGTGAGGACCGTTCACTGACATCATTAGAAATTAGAGATGTCAGCGACACACACTCATCATATCATCCATCTACGGAGGCATAGTGGTTGGCACCGTCGCCTTACACATCCCAGTCCGGGTGTGATTCCGGACTCTGTGTGTGTGTGCATGGAGTTTGCATGTTCTCCCCGTGCTTGGTGGGTTCTCTCCGGGTACTCAGGTTTCCTCCCACACACATGCAAAAGACGTGCAGATTAGTTCAATTGAAGTCCACAAAAAATGCCTGTTTGTGTGTGTGTGTGCGTGCTCTGCCATGGATTGGCACAATGTCCAGTTTGTCCAAAGTCTCCTGGGATAGGCTCCAGGTCCCCCTGCGACCCTGTATAAAGCGGTATAGATGATGAGTGAGTAAGTGAGTGACTCCATGTTTCACTCGTACTGCTGTTGTCATACCTACACACCATACAGTATCTTTACCCTCTTATACCATTTTATATTGCACAATATTTATTGGTTTTTACAAAATATAGTATATATTTCTATTTTTTACTGTTTTATTGTAACTGTTAATTTTTAGATTTTGTATATTTTACATTCTTTTCTTAGTTCACATTTTCCTCTTCACTAATTGCAGAAAAATCCTTCTATCTTTCTATCTTCTTATTCTATCTTACCGTCCCTTTTATGTCACGAACAGGCATTTAAGCATTTTACTGAATATCATACTGTGTTTTTTTTATTAATTCTATGCCACACTTAAATAACCAAATAAACTTTTTGCCACTTTTATTGTTAAAAAAAAGTTGTTTCCTAGCAGAGACTTGCCAATGTCCCCAAAAGTTTAACGCTTTCAGATAATTCTATCCTTGTGGGAACCTCTGGTCCCCGTTAACATATAAAAACAAGCTCCTACACAGTGGCTTGTCACTTGTTGACTTATTTTAAGTAGGGCTCGTGCTTATCCTTTAGACATTTTAAATACCTCATTGCACCCAAATTGAGTAACAAATACAGACCTTGCACCGTGGCATTTACAGGAGACGCTGTGCGGTTTGGGACGTTCCCACACTGAAGTGATGAGCTTTATAGTGGATGTACGATTTGGGACATGTCCCCAAATCATTCTGTGCTGATGATGATTATCTATAATTTATAATCACTTAACTTGCTTAACAGTCCCTGATTGTGCATTAGTCGTGAATTAGAAGCGCCCTCTACGTGTGTGTTTCTGTAACTGTGTGTGTTTCTATGTATGCGTGTGTTTAAGAGGGAGAGTGTGTGAGTAACACAAAGTGCTGCAAGATCGTTTCTGTTCTGTCTTTATTAAAGAGGGCAGTCAGTGTGACCCACATACACTCATCAGAACACACTGATTATTGCACACACACACACACACACACACACACACACACACACACAATTGTAAGTATGCCTGAGAATGGAACTCAATAGGATAAAAAACTGGTGCGCACGAACCTACAGGGTGGCCACCCCACATACACATGACACAAATTTCTTGTTCCCGGAATGGACCTGATCCTTTTGCCAGCTCCCAGAATTTAAAAAACAAACAAACAACAACAACAACAAAAAAACAATCAGGGATGCCTCCATTTTGGGCCGTGCATAACGTAATGCTTGACTTTATGTTGCGTGAGCTGTCACTGGAGGCGAGCCTGGATGGAAACAGCAGCCAAACACAACACAATCATCTTTCAAATACTTCGGGAGAATCCTGTTGCTAGGCAACTAGGAAATATAGACATGTTGTAAGTATGCTAATGACTAAGATTCAGGTAGCTGGCATATAACTATTACGTCTTTTGTGCTAAGAGACAGACGAACAAAGTGTTTGGAACAGTCCATGAATTTAAATTATAGCTACAAGTTATACGTAAGGCTGAAACTGGAGACTCCTTACAGGAGCACGATTAAACATCTTCAAAGCAGTACGAAAGAGAGAGAAGAAGTAGATCAGCACTATCATTCCTCTGATGATGCAGATTTTATAAATTAATTAGTGAATCAATCAATAAAAAAAAGCTGTGGTATGAATAATCTGGAACTCTGGCAGTAACTTTGCATACACACATCTGTGAGAAGGCAGGAGGAAGACGTGTGATAGAGATGAAAAGAGAGAGAAGAGGTAAGGTGGATGTAAAGAGGATTGCAGAATGTGTTTATAAGACACAGTTGTGCTGCCATCTAGTGGACAGAATAGGAACTTTCTGTGAGGGGGCTTAGAGGTGGTTCATGTTTTTTTGTGTGTGTGTTTTGGTGTAGAAGAAATATCGCCACAAGGATAGAAATATCTGACAGTTTTGACCTTGTGGGGACATATGGTCGGTCCCCATAAATGCATTAATTAGTTCATCATATGTCAAGAAATCCTCACAAGAATAGATTATTATGTATAGAATAATAATATGTGTTACCATCAGGCAGTGTGTTTTCTCTGTGTTTTTGATTTCATACTGATAAAGAAAACAGTTTATGTCAACGTCTTACTGGTCCTTTAATAGATACCTTTACTAGAATGCTGTAAAATTGAGGTTAAAAAGTTCTGTCACCCTGACACCCCTAAGGATACCCTGAGGATTTTGGTCTCGACTATTCGATTCTCTTTTCCGTGTCTTGAATTTGTTACCTTGGCTTGGAATCTGGATTAACTTCGCCTCCACATTTCTTGTCATCTTAAACTCGATTAAGCTCCGCATGGCTAATCATGCTAGCAGTGTTTTGATTCTGATTTAGCATAGCGTTAGCTCCCAGACCCTCTAAGTTAGCCATGGTTTTAGCCATTTATGTTTTGCTGTTTCTTGATGTAAAGCTAAATATTTTGGAAGAATAATTGCTTACTTTCGGTTTTTCTGTTGTTTGAGATTTGGCTTTATTCGGTTAAATAAAGAAAATGTTACAAGTATGTAAACTATAAGACCTGACAGCGCTGTCCCCACCCACCACAAATCAGAACCAAGACATGAGAAAGAGCATAGAGGCTTAGAGGGAAGGTACTGTGCACTCTCACGCTCTTGACGTTGAGCTAGGCTCTAACACTGCTGTCGTACAAATGCTAGTCGGAATAGATTCTGAGAGGCAGCGGTTTATATTTATTTTACACTTGGAGCCTATCCAAGGCAACTCGGAGCACTAGACAGGGTACATCCTGGATGGGGTGTCAGTGTAATAAGAATAAGAATAAGAATAAAATGTGTGAATACAAAAAAAAAGTGCAGAGTGTCCATGTCCACAGCTGTTCATTCGCAAAAAGATATGTCCCAAGTGAAGACAGCAGTTTAATCAGGGTGAGCATTAACAGCTGGTAACAGGTGGTAGAGACACTGCCAGGCCATCTTCACCATGGTGTTGATGTGACTGGGCTATGGCAGGTCCTGCTTGAGGTGAACACAGAGGTAATATAAGCTGTCCCATCTCTCCACTGGGATCCCACTGACGATGGGGCCTGTTTTGTGCTAAAGTCCGCTGTCAACTCCTATGTCTTACGTTGTTCCTTTGGCACCAATTCTCGAGTTTTTAATCTCCTCCAGACAGGCCTTCTTGTTGTTGTCAGATTTCTCTTGGCCCACCACAAAGGGGCAAATTTGATGATGGTGGTGAAGTTGGTATTGGCCACGCAGTCATGTATATACAGTGATAGTGTAGAGGTCTCAGGACACAACCCTGGGGGGCTCCAGTGAATGGAGAGGAAATCTAAGACATGCCTGCCGATATTTGCTACCTGTGGTCTGTCAGTCAAGAAGTAAGGAGATCCACTGATACAGAGTCCTAGGTCCTCCAGCTTGGGGGTGAGTGTTATAGTTGGAAATTATAGTGTTAAAAGCTGAACTACAGTCAAAAAATGGCATTTTAACATAATTCCCCTTCCTAGTGTCTAGGGTTGTATGTAGAAGGTGGCATCATCAGTCGGTCGATCGATTTGAAAACACCAATTAACCAAGACACGTTCAACGAGTATAAACACTCACACATTAAAGGGACGGTATTGAAAAATGTTAAAGCCATTAATCAGTAATCATTTTTCTAGTCATGTCCGGTTATAAATCCATCCCAATAATTTATTGGGGCAAAACAGGGGCACACTTTCACTTTTAGGGCAATTTAGCAAACCCAAACCATCTTATAGCATATTTTCAGGATGGGGGAAAAAAGCCAGACAAGAACACACATAATAGCCCAAATTCAGGATCACACCAGAAGCCTGAAAGCTGAACCACTGTGGCACCCTGAACGCTACACTAGCTGATTTAAAATGTGTGTGAAGGCAAAGATGGCCACATGGTGGCAGCCGAAAGCCAGACATTTATTCATTTATATGAACACACACACACACAAGCTAAGGAATGCCGCAGCCTCAGGCCTTACAGAAGCCAAGGGTGCCATAAAAGCAAATTAGAGACGGGGCAGAGAGAGAGGTGTGAGAAAAAGGAGAATGAAAATGATATTTATTAGTGTATTTTTATACAGGGGTGGGTCTCGATTACTGCCAGCATCAGCAGCACCACATGGTTTTCTCTCTCTCAATCACTCTCCACTTTGATCACCAAGCCAAGTCGAGCTACACATTAAACCCAGTACGGCGCATGAGACTGACCTCTCCCAGCAGCCATGTTACTGCTCACATTGTACACCCGAGATTCTCTTCAGTCACATCAGATGCATTCATACACCTAAATATAACATATTGCAGTTAAACCTCACCATTTAACAGGTGCACTTTACATTTTAAGGCTCCGCTCCTAAAACCTGGTGATGTGCATACAAGAACATCAGCCATTTTAAGGCTATATGCCCAGTGTTTTTTTTCTTTTCTTTCCTGGGGCAAGCTAGTTATGAATAATTAAGGAGACAGAGTGATTTCATCCTCTTAGAAAATGCATGACGTTCCACTTACTAGAGCAGAACAGTTGTAAGAATGATGGACATGTAACAATGTCCTCTACAAAATCTTATAATACATAAGTAAGCTATGTAGCGTCCTGCTTTAGTAGACACATCATTTTTTCTTTTATTGGAAGAAATGCAATAGACCTCACACAGACTCCTATAAATATAGCACTAAATCAAACGGACAGAAATACAGATATGATTATGTGGGTGCAGAGGAAGTGTCTAAAGAGTGAGAGTTTCCGGCTCACTTACACTTTCAGCTGCACTAATCAGTGCACTTTCACAAACTCAACGACCATAAAAACGAGCCAGTCAAAAAAAAAGGATGTCTTTCAGCTTTCTCCTCGTTCAAAGTCAAGTTCGAGTCATTTCCTCTCTTTCCATGATGCTATGCTTGTTCTCCATCTTCATTGTCCTTTAAATAATTGTCCTCTGACATTATTGTAAGAAGACAATGTGAATGAATCATACCAGCTTTGCAATGAAATGTGGTTAAAGGGGCCATTTTGCTCTTTGACGCAGCACGTTAAGTGTTTCCCAGGTTCGTAGCACATTCTGATTTTCCAGAAACCCAAAGAGGAAAAGAAATGTTCCACAGGACACCTGGTGGAAACGGTTAGAGTGAATTCACTCTTTAGTTATTTTCAGACATTCAGATAGGTCTCCTGTGTGCGTGTGCAAACAAAAACTATTTTTGTACTGTATTTGTTGAGGCTAAAACAAGCATTAGACTTCATCATAACTCTGCTCTGTGGCAGGAGAGGAAGCTCAATCTCTGACATCACTATCAACATACTGTACATTCTGGTGTCCATCTGATTGCAATGATTTGATTCGTCTCTCTTTTCATTATTATTAATACAACATGCTGGTGCACCTTTTATACAGTTACTTAAGTTTCCACCTGTACGTACAGGTACGTCCTCAACTTACGAATTTCTGCAGATACAAACGGACCGCAGTTCTACCTCCGGTTCAATCACAGGTTTACGTGTATGGTACATAAAATAGACACTGCAGTGCACCAGATACCAATATTCACAATTATATACAATATTTTCAGTGTGTAAGTAAATGTATAAAAAGTCTGGTATATTGCATGTGTGTGAGTGGGGGTGTGGGAGAAATGAGTCCTCACCGGTTACAAAGAATGAATCATTCCAGAAGCACGATGATAGAAAATGGCTGACCTGTAATATGTAAATACTCTCATAGGAAATAATGTAAACGGAGACAATCCACCCAAAAATATTACCGTTATTAGCAATTTCCAACACTATAATCATATTTTTGCATTTGGAAACTATCAACATTTAGAAAAGACATTTAAATTAAGTACAATATAAAATGAATAGCCATTAAACCTTACTTAAGCTTAATTTATGATTTCTCTTGGCACCGGTTGCTTTAAAATCCAAGCTAAAACTGTCTCCCTTTTCTTCTTGGTACCGTCCTTGATAACATTTTTGGGAGCCATTGTGCTACTGGATGTCTTCACTAAATCTTGGACAAAATGCAAATATTGTTTATATATATATATATATAAACTCGCTTTGCTTTCCACTGACGCAAACAAGTTTGGAACAGCTCCTGGATGTACGCGCATCTTAGCCAGCATTTGGTTCAGCCGAAAATGCTTCATATGCCGAGGCAAACTTCTTGCAAAATTTCAGTTCTTAGGGCGTTTATATGCCAATGTACTACTGTATCCTTATTCTTTTGCAATCTTTGTATCTCAATAACCCAACTTAATGTTAATGTATCTTATTATGTATCTTATATTCCAAACATTCTTATATACATTGTATGTTGTTGCTGTAAAATCTGGAAACTGTCTGTGTAACATTTGTTAAATTGTACATTTTCCCTTTGGGATGAATAAAGTACTAGGGTTAGGGTTAGGATTATGGAAAAAGGTTATGTGGTCTGATGAGTCCAGATTGCCCCTGTTCCAGCGTGATGGTCGCATCAGGGTAAAAAGATGGGTGCATCACCCATCATCCGTCTATCATGCCTAGTGCCTACCCTACATGCCCATGGAGGCAGAGTTGTGATCAGGGGTTGCTTCTGTTGCTCAGGTCCTTGGTTTTGCAACATTTTGTGCCCAAAAATTGAGGTCAGCTGATGACCTGAATGTCCTGAATGACCAGATTTTTTTATCACCACCAAGCTTAAATTGTTAAAGAGTGGTTCAGGATGCATAAGATATCATTTTTACTCATGGATTGTCCACCACAGAGTTTAAGTTTAACACCATTTTAACACCAAGTTTTTACGCTTCATCGTATAATGAATCTTGTACAATCAATACAAGATCTTGGAGAGAAATGATCTGCGTCTGGATAGAAACAAATCTTGTGACACTGCCTAAGCTTATTGAAAATATTCCAAGGCTGTAATCAAAGCAAAAGGTGATCTAATCAGGTGGTGTATTATATGTATTATACATTATATATATAATTTTTTTTTCCTTCTATGCATACAGGTGTACCTCGGCATACGAACGGCATTTTAATATTGCACAAAGATAAGTAAGTACAAAATGTAGTTTTTAAATTATGATTTCATTTGATTTCAAGTGGAGAAAAAAGCTTATCAAAAATATGCCAAGGCTGTAATCAAAGCAAAAGTAATCAAAACTTAATTCTTAAATTGACGTAGGGGTGGGGTTGAGAAAAAAAACACTTTGAGTCTAGGCCATGACCACTTCCAGGAATAACCATACAAATATTTTGAGCACTATACAGATAATGGCATTATGTACACCACTTTATCCTTCAAACCCTTCTGAGGAAGTTTACATATACAGGAAATTGAAAAGTAAAAAAAAAAAAAAAGACTTTTATGTTTACAATAGAAAATGACTTCAGCACCATTTACACACACCTGAGGTCATCACCTGATCATTCCGACAACAATCCAGTCTTATGTCATTTTCTTTGCTGACGATGTTTCTGTGTCTACACACGATTCGCAACTAAACAATCTTTGAATTTTTTTCTGAAATTACTAATGAATCCTTTCTTGATGAAATCTGCACAAAGCCAGAGGCTACGTGAATTTTTGCTAACTATAAGCTAATGCTAACTAGCATGTTGGAGCATCCTACACAGGATCTTCCAAGATGTCTCCCCTGATCTCATAGTTAAATTCATCAACATGGTTAACTACATTGCTTACAACAAGGTCACATGTTTGTCACTTGTGTCACTCTGCAGGATGTGTATTTTTAAGCATGTTAAAGTACTTAGCATTACAAGATGCTACTTTCATCATACCGTTTCATTATTTTGAATGCAGTTCAATAAAAGTGCCGGTCTAATGACTAAATGTAAATGTAATCATAGATAGCTAGCTAACAGCTGCATGAAATAACGTATTAAATATAGCTAGCTAAAAACTGACGAACTAAATAATTAGCTAGTTAGAGTTAAATAAAGTTGGCTACAAAATATTCTTAAATATGAATTAAAAAATTTATTAATTATTCCTAATTTTGGATAGTATAAAAAAGAAAAATAGGTGTGTGTGTGTGTGTGTGTCAGTGCCTGACCAGATTCATCTGTGACACTTTTTTTCTTCGTCCCCTCCTCTTCATCTTCTTCCTCTGCTTTGCCACCGCGAGACAGAAGACGTCGGAACGCACCAAGAAACCGCGTCATCCTCACACGCACACACACACACACCAACGTTCTTAGTGTGTGTGTGTGCGGATAAGTCCTTGACTTGCCTGGAAGACGTACCGGTCCCCACTCCTGTATATAGACTCAGTGTGTGTGTGTGTGTGTGTGTGTGTGTGTGTGCAAGTGTGTGTAACTGAGATGCGTCTTGCGTTAGAGCAGCTATTATTAACGCTGTTTACATGGAAGAAATGCTGCACAAGGAAATTCCTGAGACTCTTCAACACACACACACACTGTGAGGATGTGACTGTGACACTATCTCTGTTGAAACATGAAGACTACCTAGGCAGCCTCCTCTGAAATGGAACTCGGACTGATATAGATATCAAAATTAAACCCTCCAGTATAAAGAATAATAAGCAGAATCAGAATTAGATCTTAATGAGGTAGAATATTGCTGTACTGTAGATCACTTCAACAAATCGATAGATATCATAAAGCAATTAAGTATATCTACAAGGGCTACGTAACTCTAAAACCTCTATTACAACAAACTGCAAAAAAAAAAAAAAGACATATTTTCCAGGGCATAGCAGTGTCGCGACACTGCTCAACGGTCCAGCTCAAGTAACCGAGGCTTACTTTCATGTACCTAGGTTTTCTCCAGGTTCTCTGGTTTCCTCCTACCTGCCAAGAAGTCAAAGTAGTTGGACTGGCGACTCTAAATTGCCCCAGATGTAAACGAGTCCATGTGAGTCCAGGTGTAAAATGCCCTTTGCCAAACTATAATTGCTCTTCATCCTGTTTTACCTCTCAAAACCTTCAAGATCATCAATCACAAGATCCTGTTCACCCTCATGAGCCTTAAAATTTGACGCATAACATAGTGGTAGGTCACTTCTTACCTAGAAGGATGGTATTAGGTGACACAGAGAATCTGTGCCATTCAGATTCTACACTGGTGTCCCACAGGTCTCAGTTCGTGGCCTTCTTCTGTTTTTGCTGTATACAGACACACTCAGTGAGGTCATTTACTGCTATGCTGATCAAGTCATCCTTCCATTTCCTATTTCAGATAGTCATTTTTCTGGTGGTAGCTTAGCACCTAAAACTAAATCTCAGCTGTCTTATATCGCTGTAGATACATACACTACCGTTCAAAAGTTTGGGGTCACTTTCTAACTCCATGATCGTTCCTGATTTTTATTTCTTTCTACATTGTAAAGGAATGCTGAATGCGTCCAGAAAATGCATTAATCTCCTTTGAACAGTTGATATTGAGGTGTGTCTGCTACTTATGCTCTGTAAAGACATCATAACGCCTCTAATCTGAGGTGCTGTTAATTGGTCATTTTTCAGGCTGATAACTCTAAATGAACTCCTCGTCTGCGGCAGAGGTAGGTTTTGGTCTCGCCCACCTGGGATGGCCTTCATCAGAGCCAGTTTCATTATGGTGCTTGACGGATTTTGCAAATGCACTTGACAAAACTGTTCTTGCAAGAACTATTACAGAAAGGCTGACCTCTGTGTCTTAAAATAACAACTACCTTTTTTTTCTTACGTAATTACCTAATCCCATATGTGTTATTTTATAGTTTTGAAATCCCTAGTATTGTTGTAGAATATAGAAAATAAATCACTAAACAAAAACAAAGACATTTGCTTTTGAACGGTAGTGTATGCAGGTCAAGATCTTATGATCACTCCATCCGGCAGCACACGCAACCTTGCGGTAGTTTTGGAAAAATAACATTTTGTCTTTACTGACAACCTGACAACTCCTTTACAGCATCTGAAGACGGGAATTTCTCTCCACAGAAACCATTCGGGTGTTTTGCTTCAACTGCTTGTCTTCTGGCAGATCTTCCCCTGCGCACCATCAAACCGATTCAACATGCAGCTACACGACTTCTTGTCAATCTCCAAAAGTTCTCCACCACCACCCCATGTCTGTCCTCCTTTCACTGACATAATGTAATTGCCTGATGCTTGTCTACAAAGTCATCTGAAGGCATTTATCCAGCCCTGCTTTGCAGCTCTTTCCCTTCAAGACTCCAGCACAGCTCAAATTGCCCTCCCCCACCCCTGCCCTAACCCTCAGGGGATATGCATCAGACTTATTTGTACTAGCGCTTAGTCGGTGGCATTACCTTCCACTCGCTGTTTGAAAGGCTGAGTCACTTGTTGTCACTGAACCTTGAGTGCTAAAAAACTCAACTTGCACAGGCTTTGTTGCTGTAGCAACTCACTCTACGAACTCCTCTTTAACAAGGTTTTAGCTTGCTAACATTCTTAGATTCTGATTTTCGCTAGGATGAGAAATGTTTTTGTCCATAATGAAGTCATTATAGACAAAACCATTTTTGTTATGCAAAATTAACACATCTTAACATCACATTTTAACATTGTCTTCACTATGTGACAGACAACAAAATATGACTTTTTTTTCCCCCACACAGACTTGTATTCCTTCTAAAATTTTTGTCCACACATGTGTTTGAACAAACACTTTTAAAATGTCTGACCGGGTATCATATCATCAGGCAAGTGGCAGAAGGGATTTGCCTTCTTACCTTCTCTTTTCTCGAGTCCTGGGCACCATTTTCAATGAAGGCCTATTTCCTAGAAAAATGCACATCCACAAAGGGACATGGTGGAGGGGCAGTAGGTCATTTGCATTTACAGCAAGAGAAAGTGAAACAGCAGGAATTTCAGGGTGCTAGGATGCATATACTGTATCTAAGTAGTATTTTAGCTGGAATGTTAACATAAACGTTGGAGACCTGTTAAATAGAAGCATAATATGGCATCTTTAAATGATTTAAATGTAAATCTGGGGACCAACAACATGGATAATATGGATAACAAAAGCATGCCTAAATTCCACTGATAGTCCCTGCCCTGGTCATATCATCAATAGTCGCTTTTACCTTCAGGTAAAGATAGTTACTTGTATGGATGCCATTAGTGAGTTCATCGAGTGCCAAATCAATGTATTTGTACAAACCCCAAAGTTTGAAAATCTGTACTGCACCGTACTGGAATTAGACTCGATTTAGTCAGTTCAAAATTATATTAATATATTTAACCTAAACAAAATTCCCATCTTTTGTTTTTCCATTTTATCGTATGTAAAAGTCTGGCTTTGGATCAATACTAAATACACAAGGATGAAATCTGTGTCTTTAACCAGATACATTTTATCTTAATTTCTGCAAAAATAGTATGCTTTCGGCTTTTAGTAGGTGAATAAGAAATACGTTTAGACAATTTATCTTTTCATTTCCAGAATGCTCCTTCTTGAACATTGTAATTTTTAACAGCTGATTTTTACCTCAAGGTGAAACATCATTAAAAATCTTTTTACTATTATCTTTGCCTGTTTTATGGTTACTATTAAATCTTTTATGGCTGGGTCATGTCTGATTTTTTATAGCTTTGTAAAAAAGTGGTTGTGATTGGGTTGTGAAGATGCTTTAAACTTGTTAATTAAATAAACGTAAAACCTTAAATCATGATTGATACAAAGTGTTGTTGACTTTTTTAAGAGTGAAAGTAAGAGCATTTTCATACACACACAATGTGATGAGAACTCACAGGATTGGGATGAATCAGCTGTGCGTCCATAAGAAAACCACTTGTTATTGAGCCTAAAGCATAAAGATGGACGGCGTCAAACTACGAAGAGACACAGATGAAACGATGCCCCCATCATGCATAGTGTCCACTGTACAAGACTCTGGAGACAGTGTTATGATCTGGGGTTGCTTCAGTTACTCAGGTCTAGACTCAACAACGTCATGTGGCAATAAAACGAAGTCAGCTGAGGACCTTAATGTACTGAATGACCAGGTTATCAGGTTATCTATGGAGTTTTTGTTTCCTGTTATCAAAGCAAAAGGTGACTGTACTTAGGACATTTCTGTATGGGTGGAATTAAAAACGTGTTAAGCATTTTTAAAAAGCTCTCCAATGTCACCAATAAAACTTTTTCATGATGGAGAAATTCTTCAAAATGGTAACATGAAGATTTCATTATTCCTTTTACTTAAATAGAAAAAGCTAAGGAGCAATGCTGCGGGGGAATATTTTCTAACGAGAACTATAGATGTAGCTATAAACGTATACACCCATCACATAACATTAAAAACATCAGCATTAACACCAATTAAGTTTTATGTTCCCACCAAAACAGCTCTGACCCTTGGAGAGATGACTCTAGAAGACCTTTGAAGGTGTGTTGTGGTATCTGGCACCAGGATGTTAGCAGCAGATCCTTTAAGTGCTCTAAGTTGCAAGGTAAGGCCTCCATAGATTGGACTTGTCCAGTACATCCCATGGATGCTTCCACAGACTGACAGCTGGGTAGTTTGGAGGCCGGAACAACAGCCTTTTGCTTGCTAGATGTGATGCACTGACTGTTCTGACCACAGTTGGCCAAAAGACACAGATCCTGCAAATCCTGTACTTGGGAAAAAGTTGAGATTCCCTAAGGTAAATATTACTCAAGTATAAGTAGAAGTCCTCCATTTACTTGTGTACTTGAGTAAAAGTACAAAAAGACTCACCTTCAAGTAAAATGACATCGCTTGTATTAGCTCACAGTAGCCTTTTTCTTAAAAAAAAAACCCTTTCTCTCTTTCTCTCTCTCGTCTCTCAACACTTTTTCCAGGGCTATCTGCAACCAGCTCCAATTTTAATTGGAAAGGCAAGTCACGCAGTTACACAGAATAGCCAGGTTTTTGCATATTATTGATAATCAAGGTTATCCAATTCACCTTTAGTTGGTGTAAAATGTATAATGTTATGTTATTTAAAGTTGTAATACTTGTCAAATTGCAGGGGTATGAGAAGAATAAAACACTTTGAATTAGGCCACACCAGTTTGAACCAGCTCTAAGATTCTAAAATGATCTCAGAACTGTTTCTGTAGCACATTTTTGACTTCCAGTTCTAGAGTTTGTTAAAGCAGATATACCCTGTGCCACAGCGAGGAACTACATACTAACAGCAAGAGCTGTAATCATAAGCAGTTAGCACTGCTATTGCTGAAATGGAATAGACCAAAGCGTGTATTAATGTGTTAACTTCACAACAACACAAAGATTACAGTGTTAAAAAATTAAAAATATCAGCAATGTCTCCCACTCTTCCTTTCTTTAAATCTGATCCCTACATTTGAGGCATCTTTGGTATCTTTTGGTTTGTTCTCTTTATTCCTTTCATACTTTACAGGAACATAAAATGATGTCATTAAACTGGTCGGATCTAGGCCTTCTTATCTTTCTGTTATGAAGGAAGGAGTCAGCTCTGATTGGTGACCTGAGCACGATGATCTCACCCAGCACAAAGAGGTGGAATTCCATCACTTTGCAAATGTTTATTTAATCACTTCCAGTATATGGCCTGAGTAATTGTGCCAGACTCAGGCTTCGATTTGAAACAGGAGCTTAGCCAATAGAATTAGTGCAGGATGCAGGCCATATTTGTTTTTGCCATCTGGATCTGAGGGAACTTAAAATGAGAAAGCAGCAGTTTTTATCCCCTGAAGATCTGGAAAAAATTCCCAATAAACATACGCCAGGCTCCATCTAGTACTGAGTTCTCGGTGCTAATGGACCTCATTCCTTCCAATTGTTCGCTTTATACAGAAATTCAACCCTGGTGCAGATTACATCCGGGCAAGGGTACTACCATGGAAATTTCATTTCATTTCATTTCAGTCTTGCATTCAGTCTTTTTTGACATCCATCAACCCACTTCTTCACCATAGTTATAGATGAATGAAATAAACAGCCAATTACTTTAAATATATACTTTTTTTAGCCAGTATTGACTGCCAATTTAAGTCAGTTGATATCGCCAACACGACTGGCAACATCTACGGCAGCCAGAGCTTGGCATCTCGCCTGCATATGTTTGGGTGTCTTTTGGGCGAGATGTTCGATTGTTTGAAACTTAAAGCCAGAATCAATACCCACAGCAGAGTAACACACTGTCCACACAACTCGGGTTACACACAATTACAGTACAGAGTTTAAAATAGATTAAACCCATCATTTAGTGGTTAGTATTTTGGTTTAAAGATGAGGGTTTAGCAGCTTAGGGATGTGGTTAAACAGTGAAGTAGCCATTTGAAGTTTAGTGTAAGAGTTCAACATGCATGTTCAATAGAAGTTTTGCTTTTAGATGCATGTTATACAGAATTTTATAGACCTACAGTAGGATTCTATAGAATATCTGCTTCAAGATGCAACTTCTATTGAATGTTTACTCAGTTCCATTAAACTTAACAGCTGTAAACGTCTGCTTCAATGTGCATGTTCTATAGAATTTTTTATAGAACTGACCTGCAATAGGATTCTATCAAACATCTGTGTCAACATACAGGAGCAAGAAAAAGTATGTAAACCTCTTGGAATTTCATGGTTTTCTGCAATAATTTGTCATCGATGGTGATCAGATCTTCATCTTAGTCAAGAGTAGTCAAGAGTATTGATAAATACTGATTTAAACCAGTTAAACTTTTGGGGTTTGCCCAGCACATTCATCCACAATTGTTAATTTACATAAAGCTGGAAAGGGTTACAAAGTGATTTCAAAAACTTTAAAATTTACCATTCTACAGTTAGAAAAATGGAGACACTTTGGGACTGTGGCTACTCTACCAAAAAGTACAGAAAAAATGACCCAATGAGCACAACAAAGATTTGAAGGCATCATTGGAACTGGCAAACATCTGTGTTCATGAGTCTCCAGTACGTGAAACACCAAGCAAGTAGTGTGTCAGGACACCACAAAGGAAGCCGGTGCTTACCAAAAATAACTTATTGCACACCTAAAGTTTGTGAAAAAGCACAATGACACTCCATAGCGGTATTGGCAAGGATTGAACTATTTGGAAAGATCATGAAAACATCATTCTTCTTTTGCATTTCTACAGAATGTTTTCCCATACATCTTGGGTACAAAGTTGTTTTGTTCTATAATTTTGTTCTATAGACATTCTTTCTTTTCCTTTTTTAAAGGGTTAAGATTAGGGTTTAAGGACTTATATTAGTCAGAGGAGCAATGTTTACAGATGGGAGAAGCTGATAACAGGAAATTTATAGAATGGACGCTCAATGAAGCTGAATTCCAGATGTCCAGAAGTCCAGAAGTAGTGAGCCATATGAAATCCCAATTGATTTCGCCTGTAGACATGTTGGACTCTATTTGTTCTGGCCACAAAACATAATATTTATTACTGAACAGTATCTCTGTAGTCAGGCATGGTGGTGGCGGCATATTAGGTTTCTTTAAATACTACGTGATGTATATTTTGTAAGAATCTTTACACATTTATTTTAGTATCTTACCTAAGACCTCTCTTTTTGTATTTCCTATAATCTCTTGTTTCAATATGGCAACTCTCCATCACCTTGTTTATAAAAATAAATAATGACATGCGACACATGGGAATAAAAAATAAGGCTTTACACCAGGTGCGACTGTCATTGTAATAAATGGCGGGATAGTGTGGCTCTGCTTATATGCTATTTTTCCTCCTGAAAACCTCATGGGAAGCACTACAAACTCTTTTTTTAACTCCTTATCCTTCTTGTCTTGTCTGTTCATTTTTGTGTTTTGCTTTAGTGTTTAGTTAGCAGCATCACAAAAAGATTTGCAGGAGTGTGTGCACTGTGGGTCATGGTGTCGGTTTTCAGTTAATAACACATTTAACGCGGCTCAAGTTGAGTTTGGTTTTGTGAAAAGGTAGAAAAAACTGCACACTTCTTCTGTTTGTTGTTTCCAAGGGAGGCGTTTTAACTGTATGTAAAGCTTAAACTTCATACTATGTCTATAGTATACATACTATGACACATTTCAGCCTCATACACACGCTCTGGATGTTTTTAACATTAACATTCACATGGCTTCAAATGATTCTAAAAAACTTATTTGTCTACATACATGTTCTACAGAATTTTATGCAGTTTCATATAACTTTCTAGTCCTGTAATATGATCTAACACATTTCTGCTAATTTATGCTCAATATAAAATATACATAGACCCCCATTAGTAGTCTATAAAACTGTCACTTCAACCTGCATACTCAGTAGAATTTTTACTCGGATCCACAGAACTCTATAGACCTGCAGACTCTACTGTATTTGAGATGCATGTTGTATTACAAGAACAGTACTGTCAAGTGCATTTGAAAAACCCATCAAGCACCATAAAGAAACTGTCTTTCATGAAGACATTCCCAGGAAAGCAAGACTAAAACTTACCTGCTGCAGAGAAGTTCATTTAGCGTCACCAGTTACCTCAAGAGTCACCAATTAACAAACAGCACCTTGGATTAGAGCCGTTATGAAGGATTTACAGAGACTTTACAGTAGCAGACACATCTCAATAGGAACTGTTTAAAGATTATTGCATATTTTGAACGCCTTCAGCATTGCTTTACAATTTAGGAAGAAATAAAAAAAATCAGTAAAGCCCATGTAATTAGAAGATGTGTCCAGACTACTGACTGATTGTGTATAATCAAACACACTGCCTGTCACTGCTTGTCAGCCTGCATGGATTTAAAGATGACCACACTGCGCCACATTGCTCCTCTGAGTGACCCATCTGAGTTACACACTGCAAATTTCCTCCTAAAGTGCCTCAGTGATCATAACGTCGGAATTCTCCTGACATTTCACTAACGTGACTCGGTTTATAAACGTGACTCTGCATCACTTCCAAATCAAACGCTGCGTACTGAGTCAACACAGCGCAGAGCGTATCAAATACACACCGCAAGCACGTCCAGCGTGTGGACGCAGAGTCTCAGGACGAGTCTAGCATCAGGTTATAGTGTTTGTGTGTTTGTGTGTGTGTGTGCATCTGCATTGCATACGCACTGTCCTACATCTGCACAGGTTATACACCATGTTACTGAGCATGTGTAGTTTTACACACACATACATGCAAGACAATGCAAGTAGAGCTCCAGGTGCAATGACTAGCTTGAGAAATATTTGACACAGTACACACACACACATACACACACACTCAGGACACTGGGGTGCAGTACTGTGAGTGTGTGCTGCACATCTTGCATGTTAATCATCAAGACACCAACACACACATACACACACACACACACAAATAAAATGCAAACACCCACACACATACACACACACTTCCTTTAGGCCTTACTTTGTGTATTTAAAAATGGATGCATAAACACAGATCCAGACATCTGAACACAACACACAAACACACACACACACACACACACACTCAGGGACATTGGGGTGTAGTACAGTGAGTGTATGGACACACACATACAGTATACACACACATATACACTTATTGCACTGGGGTGCAGTACAGTGAGAGTGTACTCACACACACACACACACACTTAGGACACTGGGGTGCAGTACAGTGAGTGTGTGCTGCACATCTTGCATGTTAATCACCAAGACACCAACACACACACACACACACACACACACACACACTCTTCCCTTAGGCCCTTCTTTGTGTTTTCTTTTTAATGGACACAGATCCAGACATCAGAACTGACATACACAACACACACACACACACACACACACAGATGTAAACAGTCAGCATTTCTGCAGTGTTACACTTTGTGTGTGAGAGAACAGTGCGAGCCCCTCATCGGCGCGAGTGCCGCAGTCTGCACGCACACACACGCGCGCGCACACACAGCGCGAGCCCAACATCATGAACCGCCCTGCCACGCGCCGCCCCGCGCGCACCACAGTCATGCTCCTGTCTATGACCCCCCAACACACACACACACACACACACACACCCTATCCCTCTGTCATTCTCACCTGCAGCTTTGTCCTTGGTCTCCATGTCACTCTCTCTATCTCTCTCTCTCTGTCGGTGTCACGCAGGAGGAAGAGGATGACGATGATGACGAAGAAGAAGAAGAAGCTGAAGACGGGCGGCTCCCTCGCGCACTCTCGCTCTCTCTTCTTCCCTTCCTGCTCGCGAGGATGCTCTCATGCGCGCGCGGAGTCACGTGGATGCGAGATCGTCTCTGCCGTTAGGGCCGTTAATTCCGTTTCTGTCTTCAGGCGCGTGCGGTGCGTTACCTGTGTGCGCGCGCGTGTGTGTGCGTGTGCGTTAGAGAGGGAGAGAAAGAAAGAGAGAGAGAGAGAGGGTGTGAGGGTGTGCTGCAGACGCTGGTGTGACGTCATGAGTTTCTTATCGTCACCCAAAAACCAAAGAAAAAAGGAAATGGAGAAGAATCTCTTCATGTCTGATTTATAACCAGTGTAGTGCATAAGTATTCACCCCCTTTTGAATTTTTTATCCTCCTCACAGAGCCAGAAACAGAAATAAAGGGATTCATCCTGAATCTAAACATACAGTAACAACCATAGTCACATCTCTTTTGTGGGGTATTTGGTAGGACATCCACAGGTGGCACAGTTGCTTAGTGGTTAGCACTGTCGCCTTGAACCTCCAGGGCTGGAGTTCGATTCTCCATGTTCTCCACATGCCACCCAGTATATTGGGTGAGAGATGCTACCCATACAGAGGTTCTGTACCTTGGCATACCAGGCGAGTTCTTAAAGCAAAATTTCGTATTGCAAAATTCATTGTCCCATAGGAAATAATGTAAATGCAAATAATCCGTTCCAACCACCCAAAAATATTACCAATGTTACCAGTTGTTAAAATGTTACCAATAGTCAACACTATAATCATATTTTGCATATTAAAAACATCAATCAAAACATTTAGAAAAGACATTTAAAGTAAAATATGAAATTAATAGACAATAAACCTCACTTAACCTTCATTTATAATACCTCTTGCCACTGTTTGCTTAAAAAACTAACTGAAACAAAAGGAAACCCACCAAGCATGGGGACAACGTGTAAACTCCGCAGGAATCAAAAAGGTAAAAGGCGTCAATGCTAACCAGTAAGCCACCATGCCACCATAATTACCTCTGGTACTATTGTTCGCCACCAGAAGTCAGATAATTAAATTAGATCTTACCTGTTTGCGATAAAAAAATTATCTCAATATAAATAGACCTAAGATGTTTTTGTGGCAATAAGGCAAGGTTCCATGACTGAAAAAATATAAATTTATTTAAATATAAAAAGCCTCGTATTTTACATCCCGGATCCAACAGGATCCCAAAGAAGAAAAAAAGTTAAGGCAGTTTCACAAAGGCAGTTCCAGAGATAGTTTGGAGCCGCGCCCATTTTCGAGCCAAAACTTTGTTTTCAGACAGCCAAAACACGGGTCATCGGGCAGAAAAATACGGTTCCATGGTGAAAGAGCTGTTTATGTCAGGGGGTGCGAGCAGAATTATATTATCAGAACCAACTAAAAGTTTGTCACTGCCATCTTAAAAAAATTAATCACTGAATCCCAATTTTTTGTTATTTAAAATATTTATTTTTACATGATTTTTTTATTTAATTCCGAAATTCTATCTTTAGTTTAATTGTATTCTTTTAGTGCAATTTTCCTTTTATTGTGTATATATATAGGCATTATATAATATAGGCATTTTTGCCATTATTGTTGAAATACACAGTCCTGAAAAATGAACGTTTCTCCATATATATAGTGTGGCGTGAGCGGGGCGGCGGTTGACGACCAGCATGCCTTGCGGGGATGTCGGTGTGTGTTCACTATGATGGGGTAAGGTGTTTGGGTTGGTGGCTTCGGCCCTGTTTGTGTGTGTAGGGTGTGACGTGTGAAATGTGCTCCAGTTCAAGCTAGTGCTGAATTGGATGTAGGCTCCTGAGTGAAGGTGCTGCTCATGCCTTACATGCTGTGTGCTTAATAAAGTACTCCCAGCCATTGCATTGGGTAGCAAATAAGCTCACTCGTCTCTCCAGCATTTATCCCGGCGTAAAAACGCTACATTGGTGTCAGAAGTGGGATGGAGAATAACTGGTTCGAGCGCACAAATGAGGACCTTCTAAAAATCCAAGCGGGCCGCCGAGTAGCGGAGCGACTACTCGCGCAGAAGAAGCGGGAAGTGGACGGTTGGGGAGCCCCGCGGGGCTTTACATCGACTGTGTGCCGGACGGCGTCTTACTGCAGGCGCTCGTGGACACCGGCTCCACTGTTTCCCACGGGTTGTGGAACTGTGAACCGCTCATTGCCAGGCAGAAGGGCCCCACCCAGCGCTCGCGGGCACCGCTGCAAGACTTTTGGGTGGGGGCACCAATGGGGCGAATGGGCGTGGACACTCACAGCCAGCTCGGCTCTCCGATGTCATCTACCGGGTGCGGTTGGCAGGGCGGGCACGAGTTTTGCCCCACCGGGACCGTCTTGCGCCTCACCAGCCGCACGCCGGGGAACCATCGAACTCTGGAGGCCGGACCGCCTCAGGACTACATTCGCTACAATATATATATGGAAAAATGCCTACTGGGCCACAATTATGCCTTCCACCAAACATCAATTTTGAAAAAAGGCATTAGTGAGAGGCGGCCAAGTGGGCACTGGGAACTCTGAAGGAGCTGAAGACAGCCAGAGTTCAATCAGTAGGAGGTGTTTACAGGACATCAATATAATGGACACATCCTCTAAGCTGGGCTTTAAGGGAGGAAAATGGGGATCATATCATAGACATTGGAAATGAAGGTTCACCAGCAGCACCCCTGTAGAAAAAAAACCCTTTGTTTTCCATAAAGGATTTCATATTCATATAGGCATATTCTTACAAAATAATTATTATGGCCCATTTTTACTAGGGATGTAGCATGTGAAAATCCTTTAACAACCCCATAAACTTTTACAACACGTTGCGTTTATGGAACAGTTGTACTTAAGAAATCAGACTGTATTTTTATGTTTGTGTATTCTGACTTTATTTCTTCAGTCTCCGCTACAAAAGGTAGTTCCTATAGGGTTTAGAGTGAAATGTTGCCAAGCATTGAACACTTTCTTCTCTCATTAGCGAAGTTGACCGAGAAGCTGTTTGGTTATTAAATTATAGAGTGAAGTGCATTCCTCCTATTTCATTTTGTGACTAAATAATTGCCAAATGTACTCACATACTCACTGTCTATACTGCTTTATTCCATATCCAGTATTGCAGGAGGCCCAGAGCTTATCCCAGGATACTTAGGGCATGAGGCGTGGTACACCCTGGACCCTACACACACTCACATGCTACAGGCAATTAGCCTAACCTGCATGTCTTTGGACTATGGGAGAAAAGCAGAGCATCCATAGGAAACCCAGCAAGCACAGGGAAAACACGCACACTGACCCGAGGGGGGAATCGAACCCTTAACCCTGGAAGTGCAAGGCTAACTACTACGCCACTGTACTGCCACAAAGAGAGAGAGAGAGAGAGAGAGAGAGAGTCAACAAAATGTAAACATATGTTATTTATTAATATATATCGTAATAATGTGATAATATAATGAATATTATATCAATATAATATACAGTGGTGTGAAAAACTATTTGCCCCCTTCCTGATTTCTTATTCTTTTGCATGTTTGTCACACTAAAATGTTTCTGATCATTAAAAACTGTTAAATATTAGTCAAAGATAACAAAATTGAACACAAAATGCAGTTTTTAAATGAAGGTTTACGTTATTAAGGGAGAATAAAAAACTCCAAATCTACATGGCCCTGTGTGAAAAAGTGATTGCCCCCCTTGTTAAAAAATAACTTAACTGTGGTTTATCACACCTGAGTTCAATTTCTGTAGTCGCCCCCAGGCCTGATTACTGCCACACCTGTTTCAATCAAGAAATCACTTAAATAGAAGCTACCTGACACAGAGAAGTAGACCAAAAGCACCTTAAAAGCTACAGTAGACATCATGCCAAGATCCAAAGAAATTCAGGAACAAATGAGAACAAAAGTAATTGAGATCTATCAGTCTGGTAAAGGTTATAAAGCCATTTCTAAAGCTTTGGGACTCCAGCGAACCACAGTGAGAGCCATTATCCACAAATGGCAAAAACATGGAACAGTGGTGAACCTTCCCAGGAGTGGCCGGCCGACCAAAATTACCCCAAGAGCGCAGAGACAACTCATCCGAGAGGCCACAAAAGACCCCAGGACAACATCTAAAGAACTGCAGGCCTCACTTGCCTCAATTAAGGTCAGTGTTCACGACTCCACCATAAGAAAGAGACTGGGCAAAAACGGCCTGCATGGCAGATTTCCAAGGTGCAAACCGCTTTTAAGCAAAAAGAACATTAAGGCTCGTCTCAATTTTGCTAAAAAACATCTCAATGATTGCCAAGACTTTTGGGAAAATACCCTGTGGACCGACGAGACAAAAGTTGAACTTTTTGGAAGGTGCGTGTCCCGTTACATCTGGCGTAAAAGTAACACAGCATTTCAGAAAAAACATCATACCAACAGTAAAATATGGTGGTGGTAGTGTGATGGTCTGGGGTTGTTTTGCTGCTTCAGGACCTGGAAGGCTTGCTGTGATAGATGGAACCATGAATTCTACTGTCTACCAAAAAATCCTGAAGGAGAATGTCCAGCCATCTGTTTGTCAACTCAAGCTGAAGCGATCTTGGGTGCTGCAGCAGGACAATGACCCAAAACACACCAGCAAATCCACCTCTAAATGGCTGAAGAAAAACAAAATGAAGACTTTGGAGTGGCCTAGTCAAAGTCCTGACCTGAATCCTATTGAGATGTTGTGGCATGACGGTTCATGCTAGAAAACCCTCAAATAAAGCTGAATTACAACAATTCTGCAAAGATGAGTGGGCCAAAATTCCTCCAGAGCTCTGTAAAAGACTCGTTGCAAGTTATCGCAAACACTTGATTGCAGTTATTGCTGCTAAGGGTGGCCCAACCAGTTATTAGGATCAGGGGGCAATTACTTTTTCACACAGGGCCATGTAGGTTTGGATTTTTTTTCCTCCCTAAATAATTAAAACCATCATTTAAAAACTGCATTTTGTGTTTACTTGTGTTATCTTTGACTAATAGTTAAATGTGTTTGATGATCAGAAACATTTTGTGTGACAAACATGCAAAAGAATAAGAAATCAGGAAGGGGGCAAATAGTTTTTCACACCACTGTACACCATACTATCAAACTGGTGCATAGACATATTGGAACATGAAGGGGACATCACAAAGTTTGGAGCATGAAATTGCCTAAAATGTCTTGATATGCTGAAGCATTAGGAGTTCCTTTTCACTGGAAGTGAGTTCCAACATGACTGCACACCAGTGCACAAAGCAAGGTCCATAAAGACATGGACATGGAAGAACTTAACTGGTCCTGACCTCAACCCGATAGAACACCTTTGGGATCAATTAGTGCGGAGACTGTGACCCACGCCTTCTCGTCCAACATCAGTGTCTGACCTCACAAAAGTGCTTCTGGAAGAATCGTCAAACATTCCAATAAACTCACTCCTAAACCTTGGAAAATCCTTCCCAGGAGAGTTGAAGCTGTTACAGTGGCAAAGGGCCAACATCATATTAAACTCTATGGATTAAGGATTGGATGTTACTCAAGTTCATATGCATGTGAAGATAGACAAGCGAATATATTTGGCAATATATATATATATATAAAGAGAGAGCTTGCTGTGCATCAGCCAACAAAGGCTGTTTTTGGCAGTAAATAAGACGCCCCTTTGGAGGAAGACACATGGTGGAGATGTGAACCAGAGTGGCTAAGCTATTTGGCGGGACATAAAAGGTGTAAAAAAAAACAACCAGAAGAGCAGACAAGAGAAAATCTGACGATGAAACTGAAAATGAAGAGGAGATAAATAAAAAAGGAAAGACTGGTTAACCAATAGTGGACGTCAGGTCATTCAGCCAAGGACTTCACACACTTCACTGACTGTAGGATGTACGTTGGTAAAAGATTGAAGAGGTCTTTTATTGCTGTTGGGATTAGCAAAGTGAAAAATTATATAGGACCATGAAATGTCTGTTGGTTATTTGGTCGGATTAAATGGGTGACGACAGCTGGTTCTCTACAGCGCAATGTGGCGGTGAAGTTCCTGGTCCTCATGAAGTTTCCAGAGCTTGAGAAGTTTAAATCTACATCTCATCTTTAACCGCTCATTTACATCTTAGACACAAACATAAAAGACAAGTTGTTTTTAAATAAAACTTGCCACTAGAGCTGGGAGATTGAATTAATTATGCAATTTAATAATAAAAAAAATGTTTCATTTTAATTGAATTATTGATTCGGAATCACTTTAATTTTTGATAATCAATTAGCAAATTTACAAATGTTTAAGATTCTAAAATGTATAAATATTTAAAAAATATACAGTATATGAGAAGTTTAGCAGATACATAAAGCTTTTTTTTGGTTTAAGGTTATGGGTGTTTGGAGCAATAATGCAACCACGGGGGGCGCAATCCAGTGTCTTCTTGTGCCAGTCCCAAGTCTGGATAAATGCAGAGGGTTGCGTCAGGAAGGGCATCCGACGTAAAACATTTGCCAAATCAATGATGCGAATCAAGAATATAATTCCCATACCGGATCGGTCGTGGCCCGGGTTAACAACGACCGCCACTGGTGCTGTTGACCTACAGGGTGCTAGTGGAAATTGGGCTACTGTTGGTCGAAGAAGGAGAGGAGGAAGGCGTGTTCGTAAGCAGAGAGAGAAGAGGAAAGGCAAGAGTTTAGGAGTGATAGTAGGGACTTTGAATGTTGGGACCATGACAGGGAAGGGAAGAGAGTTAGTTGATATGATGCAGAGAAGGAAGGTGGATATACTGTGTGTCCAGGAGACCAGGTGGAAAGGTAGCAAGGCTAGAAGCTTAGGATCAGGGTTCAAATTGTTTTACCATGGTGTGGATAGGAAAAGAAATGGAGTAGGAGTTATTCTGAAAGAGGAGTTTGTAAGGAATGTTCTAGAGGTGAAGAGAGTGTCAGATAGGGTGATGAGTCTGAAGCTGGAAATTGAAGGGATAATGTTCAATGTTGTTAGTGGTTATGCCCCACAGGTAGGATGTGAGTTAAAAGAGAAGGAGAAATTCTGGAGTGAGTTAGATAAAGTGATGCAGAGCATCCCCAGAGGTGAAAGAGTGGTGATTGGTGCAGACTTCAATGGACATGTTGGGGAAGGGAACAGAGGGGATGAAAATGTGATGGGCAGGTTTGGTCTTCAGGACAGGAATGTAGAAGGACAGATGGTGGTGGACTTTGCAAAGAGGATGGAAATGGCAGTAGTAAATACTTTCTTCCAAAAGAGGCAGGAACATAGGGTGACATATAAGAGTGGAGGCAGAAGCACTCAGGTCGACTACATCTTGTGTCGACGTTGTAACCTGAAAGAGATCAGTGACTGCAAAGTGTTGGTAGGGGAGAGTGTAGCCAGACAACACAGAATGGTGGTGTGTAAAATAACCCTGGTGGTGAGGAAGGCAAAGAGGACAAAGGCAGAGCAGAGGACAAAGTGGTGGAAGCTGAGAAAGGAAGAATGTTGTGAAGTCTTTAGGGAGGAGTTGAGACAGGCTATGGGTGGTCAGGAGGTGCTTTCAGTTGACTGGACAACTACAGCCAATGTGATCAGGGAGACAGGTAGGAGGGTACTTGGTGTATCATCAGGTAAGGGGAAAGTGGACAAGGAGACTTGGTGGTGGAATGAGGAAGTCCAGGAGTGTATACAGGGAAAGAGGCTAGCTAAGAAGAAGTGGGACACTGAGAGGACTGAAGAGAGTAGACAGGAGTACAGGGAGATGCAGCATAAGGTGAAGGTAGAGGTGGCAAAGGCCAAACAAAGAGCATATGAGGACTTGTATGCTAGGCTAGACAGTAAGGAGGGAGAGGGGGATCTGTACAGGTTGGCAAGGCAGAGAGATAGAGATGGGAAGGATGTGCAGCAGGTTAGAGTGATTAAAGATAGAGATGGAAATGTACTGACAGATGCCAGGAGGGTGATGGGAAGATGGAAGGAGTACTTTAAGGAGTTGATGAATGAGGAAAACGAAAGAGAACAAAGAGTAGAAGAGGTGACTGTTGTGGAACAGGAAGTAGCAAATATTGGTAGAAGTGAGGTGAGAAGGGCGTTGGAGAGGATGAAGAGTGGAAAGGCTGTTGGTCCTGATGACATACCTGTGGAGGTATGGAAGTGCTTAGGAGAGATGGCAGTAGAGTTTTTGACAAGTTTGTTTAACAAGATCTTGGAGAGTGAGAGGATTCCAGAGGAATGGAGGAGAAGTGTATTGGTGCCAATTTTTAAGAACAAGGGAGATGTGCAAAGCTGTGGCAATTATAGAGGTATAAAGCTAATGAGCCAGACAATGAAGCTGTGGGAAAGAGTAGTGGAAGCTCGGTTAAGGGCAGAGGTGAGCATTTGTGAGCAGCAATATGGTTTTATGCCTAGAAAGAGTACATCAGATGCAGTATTTGCTTTGAGGATGCTGGCGGAGAAGTACAGAGAAGGTAACAGGGAGTTGCATTGTGTCTTTTTAGATTTAGAGAAAGCGTATGACAGGGTGCCAAGAAAGGAACTGTGGTGTTGTATGAGGAAGTCTGGAGTGGCAGAGAAGTATGTTAGAGTGGTGCAGGACATGTATGAGAGCTGTAAGACAGTGGTAAGATGTGCTGTAGGTGTGACAGAAGAGTTTAAGGTGGAGGTGGGTCTGCATCAAGGATCGGCTCTAAGCCCCTTTTTGTTTGCTCTGGTGATGGACAGGATGACAGATGAGGTAAGACAGGAGTCCCCATGGACTATGATGTTTGCAGATGACATTGTGATCTGTAGCGAGAGCAGGGAACAGGTGGAGGAAAATTTGGAGAGGTGGAGGTATGCTCTGGAAAGCAGAGGAATGAAGGTTAGCCGCAGCAAGACGGAATACATGTGTGTAAATGAGAGGGACCCAGGAGGATTGGTGAGGCTACAGGGAGCAGAGGTAAAGAAGGTGCAGGATTTTAAGTACTTGGGGTCAACGGTCCAGAGCAACGGAGAGTGTGGAAAGGAGGTGAAGAGGCGGGTACAGGCAGGTTGGAATGGGTGGAGAAAAGTGTCAGGTGTGTTGTGCGATAAAAGAGTATCAGCGAGAATGAAAGGAAAGGTGTACAGGACAGTGGTGAGACCAGCGATGCTCTACGGCTTAGAGACAGTGGCGCTGAAGAAAAGACAGGAGGCAGAGTTGGAGGTAGCAGAGCTGAAGATGTTGAGGTTCTCCTTGGGAGTGACAAGGATGGATAGGATTAAGAATGAGTTTATCAGAGGAACAACCCACGTTAGATGTTTTGGAGATAAAGTCAGAGAGGCCAGATTGAGGTGGTTTGGACATGTTCAGAGGAGAGATTGTGAATATATCGGTAGAAGGATGCTGAGGTTGGAACTGCCAGGCAGGAGGTCTAGAGGAAGACCAAAGAGGAGATTTATGGATGCAGTGAGAGAGGACATGAAGTTAGTTGGTGTGAGAGAAGAGGATGCAGAGGATAGGGTTAGATGGAGGCAGATGATTCGCTGTGGCGACCCCTGAAAGGGAACAGCCGAAAGACAAAGAAGAAGAAAAAGAGGTGTTTGGAGCAATACTGCCACCTACTGGACTGGAGTGTGGAGCAGGAGATAAGCATTTTTACATTTTAGTGATTTTATTAAATATGGCATTTAAACAATAAGCAACACAAGATACACAGCATTTCAATATTTAGTAGTTACAATAAGTAGTTTTTTATGCTTTATAAAATGTAAGAAGTATACATAAGCATTAGTGTTATTGAACTGAATTGAATTGAAAATCGCAATGCCCAAAAATCGAATCAAAATTGAATTGAATCAACAGTCCATCTATGATTTAAAGCTTTAATTTCCAGATGACCGATGCTAACAACCTAGCTTTGAGTTCATTTGCAATGTGGAACAGCAACTGGAAATGATTGATGCATTCCACCTTGAGAACAAGTGCTGATGGTCCTGAATGATTCTGGTCTTCTTCAGCTTTTATAGGAATGGAGCTACAAAAGTGCTTGGCCCCTTAATCACTTTTGGCAGTAAAGCTTTCTTATGTAAAGATTGTTAACATAATGTATAACAACCATTATTTATAATAATAATGATAAATATGTAATACTGAATAATGATTCAAAATTTAGAGGGAAGTTTCTTAAGGTTCTAGGAATCAACTGTGTTACTCAATGGACATGGTGACACTGTGTGTTATAAAAATAGCTGCAGGGTTTAGTAAGTCTGAGTGTGTGTCTGTGTGTGGCGGGGGGGGGGGGGGGTTCGTGAGGTGAGCTGCAGATGTACAGATAGATGCTGAGGCAGCAGGAATTAAAAATAGCTTCACTACACACACACACACACACACACACACACACACACACAGAGATAACTCAGCAGTGTTTAGTCCACTGTCAGTGATCAGAGTGCACTATATAGCAGTTATACACTGCTGATTTAATTTGTATACTTATGATTTCCATATGACCCACTGTGTATGCAAGGTGTCTTCCTGATTTGACACTGGATTCACATCAGCGCTTTGCAGATGTGGAAATTCCACATATGGCAGATTGTGATTTTTACCACTGCAACTGTATAAAAAAAAAAATAATAATTATAATAATTCACAACCCCTCTGGGGATCCACACACTCTATATACACAAGCGAAAAATCTATAGACTGTAACTGTGGCCAATTTACCATCATTCTATTCAGTGAATTTAAAGGCATTCGTCTCTTTAAAAGTTTAAAAGAAATTATTGTACGTAATGTGATGTTAGAGCCTGACAAAATATTTAAATTATATCATAAAGTTAATAAATAATGCTTGCAAGTTATTGTACATCCCTGTGATCTAATTGATCAGCTCTGAAAATTATTGTGAAAATTTTCTATATGTATCTAAACATATAGGCCTATATAAAAGATGACAAATTACGAATTACAAACTTTTAAAATGATATGAAAGCTTAATCAAATCCTTTATATAATTAATTTTCTTGGTAGAACTTTGTATCTTAAAGTCATTTATTTATTCTATCCAAATATCCAACATTAAAAAAATACTTTATCACAATTTACATAAAACATATATAACAATGAAAAAGCAATGCATAAACCATAAGTAATAATAATAATTATACTAATCATAAATAATACAAGGAGTTTTTAAGTCAAACTGGGACATTTAATTGTCACTGCGAAGTCTCATCACCGTACTGTGCTTGAAGACGTCTATAAAAGTTCATTTATGAGTAGTGTCAGTTCTTGGGGCCTAAGGCTGAAATTCTCTTCATCACCATTCTCTTACAAATAACCTGACATCAACAAAAATATTTTTTGTTACAGTTCACAGTATTATTTTCCAAATGTAAATATAAAGAATGTAAGAAAAAACTAATGTCAGTACAGTATATAAATGTAAAAGCAATAAAAACTTAAATAATTAAATAATGGCAGCATGGTGGTTAGCACTGTCGCCTTGCACTTCCAGGGCCAGAATTCAATTACCGTCTCGGGTCTGTGTGCATGGAGTGTGTATGTTCTCCCTGTGCTTGGTGGGTTTCCTCCGGGTACTCTGGTTTCCTCCCACAGTCTAAAGACTTTAAGATTAGGCTAACTGACGTTCCCAAATTGCATGTGGTAAATAAATGAGCATGTAAGTACGTGAGCAAGGCCCTTAACCCTCAATTGCTCAGATGTATAATGAGATAAAAATGTAAGTCGCTCTGGATAAGTATAAGTGGACCCTGCGATGGATTGGCATCCCCTCCAGAGTGTACCTATAGTCTCCTTATTCTCCAGGGATAAGCCCCAGGTCCTCCGCGACTCTATATCAAAGATAAAGCGGTATAGACAATGAGCGAGTGAGTTAAAATGACTATTAAATAAATTCAACTCCATTGCAAACTTTGCACGTTGCCGCTGCTGGAGTTAAAACTGTGCCTGCTCTCAGGGCCACCTAGTGGGGCGGATATTTATAAATTACTTAAAGAATTGCAATATTGACAAAATATACTGCTGAGTCACATCCCTACTCATCACATAAAGCAGTTGCCAGTCTTGAATGTTGACAAGCAGCAAGTAAGCAGCTGTTTACAAGAAACTTCATCACAAGTCCAGGTTTGATTTGAACTACTATCTGAATTAATGAGACTTTGGTCAATTAAGCAAATACGTGAGCTCTTTAAATTAAATAAATGACGTAATTATTATTATGGTTGTTGTTGTTGATGTTATTATTATTTATTACACACCATTCTAAAAGAGCAAACGCAAACGTGATTCTTTTTTTAATGAATTGTGATACTTTTCCAAAATCCTAAAATAAATCATATAAAATTATATTAATATATTTATAACAGAAAAATTATGTTTTTTAAGAATAATTATACTTTTTCAGCGAGAAAGCAAAACCAGCATGATGTAATATCCGGAAGTGGGTGTGGTCTCCATGGTAACCCGGAAGTAGACTGCGGCTGCTATCATGGCGTGGAGAGGAGGATGTGTAGTGAGATGGGTTAAAGAGGAGTTTATCACACAGTCGAGTCGGAGAAACGGGTAATTATTAAATCTAGTTTTTATTTTAGAGTTTAACCCGCTTCATTTATTAAAAATTATGTTTCGGATTTATCGTTTATCTGTATGTAATGTCTGCTAAATGTTCCTGTGACCCCAGTGTCATGTTTTCATGTATTAGTCCATTTTAAACACTTTACTCTTCATTACATTTCTGGTATTTTTAATGTGTTTTCTGTAAATAAGTTATCTAAAAGTAATAATAATTATTATATAACAAGAAACATGTTAGTTCCTGTTTTGCTTAAGTTGTGGTTACTGTTTAAACTGTCACTTTGACAAAGGTTTCTCTTTTTTGTTTTATCTGTTGAAATTGCTTTGTTTTTTTTTTCAAAACATTTTATTGAACAATTGTCATACATAAACATATAAAAAACAACGAATTAAATGTATTGTTATTACTAATATAGATCAAATGAAAAACTCCCCACCCACCCCTAACATACACTAAAACCTACACACACACACACACACACCCTAGCATCCTTCAAACTGTTGAAATTTAACAAAATAAAAAAAACAGAAAATAAGCTTGCACAATCATGAAAAATTACACATCGTAAGCAAACAGTCAGAAAACGGACTGTTCTATGATGAAGCTCTGACGCTGGGGACTCACACTGGAATTAACCCACACCTTCCGACCCAATCAGATTCAAGCTGGAGTAGAATTTAACTTTCTGGTCATTACATATAAATCTGTTGTATGTTATGAGTAGGGATGTGAACCACCAGTCACTTCCTGATACCATATTACGATACCCAGGTGCCGATTTGATTAAAATTGCATTTCCATAAGTGTCGCGATTTTATAAATTAAAAATAAAAAAAAATGTAAACCTTAAGTAATTAAATGTAGCCTGTTCCTTATAACATTTGTTTTCTAAGTTAAAAACCAACAATACAATCTAACTTCAATTACAAGAGTGTAACATTTAACTTCGATTAAATTAAACACAAAAGAAAATCTAAGTTTTAACTCGACAGTGAGTGCATGGGTTGAGTGGCTGTGAGCCACGGGGCTGTAACGCATTAGATTTTCCACTGATTAGCGCTCGCAGTGTTTTGAGACTGGTGTTATCATGTGTCATGAGTAGATTCAAGACTAATTTGTAAAAAGGCAGATCGGTGGCTTTTAATACCTGCATTTTTAATGATGTAACGCCATAAAAATGTGCTTCTCTGAAGCATCTGCACTGCACAGAATCGTTTCTATCTGTGGCTGATCAGTCGATCAAACTGAAAACTTTCCAATTTCTTGTTTAAAAAAAAAACAAATTTATTTTGAAATCAGTGTGAATCACATTTGTGTGTGTGTGTGTGTGTGTTGGCCAGGTTTTTTCTCCTTCACCAGCAGAGATGTGGTTTTCGGAAAGTGGTGAAGAAGGTGGAGCCAAAGATGGAGGCGGAGCAAGCAGAGGTGCTGCAGAAAAAAGGCGGGACTCCAGTGATAGAACCGCCCACTCCATCACAGCCTAAGAGATCGATAAGAAGACTGGTGAAGCCACTGGTGTTCACTATAGGGGTAGGTTGAGAGTTGTGTACAGGTGTGTATGTGTGTATATTGGTTAGTCACTGACTCCAGCTCAGTTTACAGGCTGCTCGTTCGGCACGGCAGCGATCTGGCAGTACGAGAGTCTGAAGTCTCGCGTTCAGAGCTACTTTGACGAGGCGCGAGCCGACTGGCTAGACAAACTGCGACCACAGAAACAGGGAGACCTGCGCAAAAAGGTGTGTGTTTGTTTGTCAGGTACATCAAGGGGTGAAATGTGTGTGGATGATGATGCTCATGACAGTGTGTATTATTATTATTATTACTAGGTCAATCAGTGGTGGAACAGTTTGACTGAAGGACAAAGGACTGTCACAGGTCAGGGAGACATGCGAACAAACACACATCTAATTTTGTGCTTGTATTTAGTTCCTTATCAACTGTGTGTGTGTGTGTAGGCATCATAGCTGCTAACGCGCTGGTGTTTTGCTGTTGGAGAATTCCGTCTCTGCAGCGATTGATGATGAAGTACTTTACCTCTAACCCCGCCTCCAGTAAGTAAGCATACCTGCCTATAATCCCTACATGCACTCATTATAATCCCAACCACACACTCATTATGATCCTGACACGCTTGTTATAATCGTAACACGCCCTTATTATAATCCCAACCACATGCTTATTCTAATCCCAAACACTAAATATAATCCTCACACGCACTCATTACAATCCCTAACACACGCTCATTGTAATGTCTGATAGACATTCATTATAATCTATAGCATTCACTCATTATAATCCCAACACACTCATTATAGTCCCTAACACGCACTCATTTATAATCCTAACACATGCTCGGTTTAAAGCCAACATGCACTTATTATAAACTTTAACAAACACTCAGTATAATCCTAAAACACACTCATTTACAATCCTGACACACACTTATTATAATCACACAACATACCATAACATTATAACAATTATATTCCTAGAACACACTCTTTATAGTCACACATTAGAGACTGAGACTGCAATTGTTATAATCTCCACACACACTCATCATGGTCGCAGCATACTCATGACAATCCCAACACACACTTATTATAATCACACAACAGACCACACACACTACAGGTGCATCTCAATAAATTTGAATATCATCAAAAAGTTTATGTATTTCCATAATTCAATGCACAAAGTGAAACTCATATTATACAGATTCATCACACACAGACTGATATATTTCAAATGTTTATTTCCTTTAATTTTGATGATTATGGCTTACAGCTAACGAAAAGCTAACCCAAAATTCAGTATCTCAGAAAATTTAAATATTACTTAAGACGAATAAATAAATAAATTTGGCATGGAGGCGATCAGTCTGTGGCACTGCTAAGGTTTTTATGGAAGCCCTGGTTGCTCTGATAGTGGCCTTCAGCTCTTCTGCATTGTCTGGTCTGGTGTCTCGCATCTTAATTATCACAGTACCACATAGATTCTTTATGGGGTTTAGGTCAGGTGCGTTTGCTGGTTCATCAAACACAGGGATACCAAGGTCCTTAAACCAGGTAGTTTCAGTACTTTTGGCAGTGTGGGCAGGTGCCAAGTCCTACTGGTCAGCACAGGGAAGCATGAAGTGCTCTAAAACTTCCTGGTAGACGGCTGCGCTGACCTTGGACCTGATAAAACACAGTGGATCAACACCAGCAGATGACGGGGCTCCCCAAACCACCACTGACTGCACACTTTACACTGGACCTCTAGCAACTTGGATTCTGTGCCTCTCCTATCTTACTTTCATCTGAAAAGAGGACTTTGGCCCACTAATCAACAGTCCAATCCTTTTTGTCCTTAGCCCTGGCAAAACAGCTCTGACATTGTTGCTGGTTCAAGAGTGGCGTGACACAAGGAATGTGACAGTTGTAGCCCACGTCCTGGATACGGCTGTGTGTGGTGGCTCTTGAAGCACTGACTCCAACTGCTTTTCACTTCTGTTGAATCTCCCCAAAATTCTTGAATGGGCTTCATTTCACAATCCATTTAAGGCTTGTGCACCCTTTTCTTTTTAATTACCTTTCCATTAATGTGATTGGATACAGCACACTGTGAACTTTAGTAATGACCTTTTGTGGCCCACTGAACCAGACTGAGAGACCATTTAAAGGCTCAGAAAACCTTTGCAGGTGTTTTGAGTTCATTAGCTAATTCGAGTGCAACACCATGAGTCTCCAATATGTTACTTTTTTTCTGATATTCTGAATTTTAGATTTTCATTAGCTGTAAGCAGTAATCATCACAATTAAAAGAACACTTAAAATACAGTAAATCAGTCTGTGTGTAGTGAAACTATATAATATGAGTTGCATTTTTTTAATCGAATTACGGAAATAAATAAACTTTTCGAAGATATTCTAATTTATTGAGATGCATCTGTATAATCTCAGCACTCACAAATTATAATCTTAACACCCATTATAATTTCAACACACTATTATCTTAATAATAGACAATTATTATATTATATACTTTTGGTATCACTTTCAGTGATAGCTGGTCTAGTTACTTGTTCGAGCTTCAATCTAATTTTGGTAACCGGTATTCAAATGGAGTATAAATTGTGTGTGTGTGTTTGTGTGTGTGTGTGTGTGTGTTTAGGTGCACTGTGTTGGCCCATGTTGCTCTCCACGTTCAGTCACTTCTCATTCTTCCACATGGCGGCCAACATGTATGTGTTGTGGAGTTTCTCCTCCAGTGCAGTGAGCATGATGGGAAAGGAGCAGTTCCTCGCTGTCTATCTGTCCGCAGGTAGGTGTGTGTGTGTGTGTGTGTGTGTGTGTGTATGTGTGCGCGCGCATTTCTGAGACTCTCATTACAGCTGAAAATCTCAGAGGATCCACCACATAACAATGCCCCCATTCCCGGTATCTATATTATCTATTGTATTGAGCTAACACAGTGGAGACTTCATATTTCATGAGCTACAGGCCTCCTAGATAGTGGTAATAAACACTGACATACTGAATGAGACACGGTTATTTAAGGGTTTGAACCAGTGTGATGATAATACTGTAAGTCACGGTGACTTTTGTAGTGCGAGAATTGAACTACCCCTCTTTTTTTTTAGGTGTTGTCTCATCGTTTGCTAGCTACATGAGTAAAACACTAACAGGGAGGCTGGGGCCTTCGTTAGGAGCGGTGAGTATTTTAAACTTCATGAATATTTTATTCTGAATGTTAAAATGACAATTTTGGAAAACAAAAGAAATAAAAATCCTAAGAGTGTGGTGTTTGAAGTAGATAATCCGTGACATGATGGTGTGAAGTAAGCATTACTGTCACCTTTCAAAAATGTATTATTTTTTCCCAGAATAGCATCTTTTAAAGTTTTTTTTTCCCACTCTTTCTACGGTAATTTACAAAAGATTGCAATATTTACATATTACTTATATATAGGTTCCTGAGATAAAATAATACACAATATTCTTGAAAGGACATTATTAATAACTGTAATTATTTACATTTAAAATCAGTCATAGTCACTGTAGATTAGCACTTAGATAATATTATTTAATTTTTTTGAGGCAAAACCTTTCATAAAATTATAAAAAGTTCATGTAGTTCTATCATTGATTAGCTAATATTTTTATATACATCCAGTTTAGCTCTATTAACATTTAATAGAAGACAGATCAACTAGCCAGCTAGCTAGCTAGTTATCTAAATGACTTCATCATAACACTGACTGAACTATTAAAGCACTTTTTGTAAGTCGCTCTGGATAAGAGTGTCTGCCAAATGCCTAAATGTAAATGACTGTATAGCATCCTAGTGAACTAGTTTATACATATACTGTATATATTTATATCTGTAAAAGATAGTGATTTTGTTTATAGTGATTTAAATAATGTCAAAGATGTAAATTTTTCAGTAACCATAAAAATGTAAATTACTTCAGCCAAAGCTCAACTTTTTTTTCACTTTTTTTATAATTGAACAGTTATTTAAATACTTTAGGGGTTAAGTTAGTGAAAATTCCACCCACTAGGTGGTGCTACTGCTTTAAATGTTTTCCAATTGAAAGCGTCACATTCTTTACATTAATTTCGATTTCATGTCTTTGTGTGTGTGTGTGTGTGTGTTAGTCTGGAGCGATTATGACTGTGCTCGCTGCTGTCTGCACAAAGATTCCTGAAGCTAAACTGGCCATCATTTTCCTCCCTATGTACACCTTCACTGCAGGAAATGTGAGATACACACACACATATACACACTACAAAAGTAATCTCAAATATCTTTTATTTCCTGATATCTTTGGTGATCTTATTTTTTAAAACCAGGCACTGAAAGCCATCATTGCCCTGGATACAGCAGGCTTTATTATGGGATGGCGCTTTTTTGATCATGCTGCTCATTTAGGAGGGGCTTTGTTTGGCATGTAAGTGAAACACTTAAGTCCAACGCACACACCCAATCGTTTCAGCACTGTACATTTATTCATACAATTATAACTTAATCTGTCTTTGTCTCCCTCCTTGTTTGTGTGAAGCTGGTACATCTACTACGGTAATGAGCTCATCTGGAAGAACAGAGAATGGCTGGTGAAAATTTGGCACGATTTCCGGACGCGAGGACCTGGCACCGGCGGCAACGGATCCCTCTAGAGCATCACGGGCAAAATGTATTACCCTGGATCTACATAATAAACACCAGTTTATTAGGAATGCGTGTGTACAGTGTGTGTGTATGATTGAATGAGATGTGATTTAAATTTATTTCCCTTGTCTTTTGGACTATAAATAAAATGTTTATTACATTGTGTGGTTTACTTTTTTATTATTGTTTTTATTTAAGTTTTTATATTTAGAGTTAGTTCTGTTTGCCAGCTAACGGTGTCATAGTAATTGGCTAGAACAGATGACCAATCAGCACTGATGTGTAACTAAACACTAAAACTGCAAAAGTTTAGCATTTTGTTGCTAATTTTTATTAATGAAAGTAATAAAATGTAATTTTTTAAAACAGTTTATAGATGCATTTTGTGTTTAGCAATGTTTATGAAAATGTTTCAGTACATTGATTCTAGTTAATATCCTAGAATGGTTTGTAAACTGACTATGGTTTAAGTATGGAGACTCCTTCGTAAAATGTTCCATAGACATCTATGAGTTTTACTTTTTAAAAAATGCATTATTAGTATTAAATTAAAATGTTAAAGTATACAATTTATTTAACTTTAGAACATGCACATTTTAATGCTGTTTAATTTATGTTTGAGTGTTATGGTTTTTATCAGTGTGTTTGTCTGCATTATAAACCTACAGAATAATTCACACAAATCTTGCACAGTTGATTCACAAATTTAACATTTATAAGTTTAGAATTTTCAAAACCATTAACTTTAATTTATATATAATTTGAATTACCCAGTGTTTAAAGTTAAATAAACAAGTATTTACAATTAAGTGCTTCCTTATAACTACATAAGATAATCAGTATTTTTCGTATTACATTTTATTTCTCTCAGAATCACTTTCAGTTAAATTCAGTTTTGTAATTATGTCGCACTTTTAACAATGGACATTGTAAGAAAACAGCTTTACATCTCATTGGGAAGCTTGATTTATTGTCTAAATCTTAATGCTCTGAACTTATTTCTGATATAAGAAGAAAACATAATAATAATAAAGGTGAAACTTTACATATGAATGTGTGACATCATAAAACAATGTCTATACTATTATTATTTTATTCTATAACTGTAATTGAAACCAGGAGTATTGCATGATGATGTGTAGTCTGCTGTGAAGCAAGTGTATGTAAACTGCTGTATTATTCAATAGCTGCAGTTTCAGTTGAAGAACTTTGATCCCAGTTAAATGTAAATGATTGACCATGATGACACTTAAGCACACACACTCCATCCTCGTGAACCATTTATTTTTTCAGTATAATACTATTTTCAGTATGATAAGATGTCAAAATCTTCCATTAAAATCTCTCCTGTGGGACAAAATCACCAGTTTGCCTCACCTGCTTGTCTAAACAGTGCACTGTACTAACTCATTTGTATCATTCTGGTTATGTTGACTTTTTTGCCATAACAAACCTGAAATTAAGTTTGGGCTTTCATAGTTTCAGAATTAACATTTAACGGCTTAGAAGTTAAACATTACAGGATTTAGGATTAAGAGTTAGAAGTTGAAGGTTAAAAGTTGGAAATTAGGATTTAATGGTTAGAGGTTAGAAGTTAAAGTTGGGAATTAAGAATTATGAGTTAGGTTAAAAGTGATAGTTGGTGATGAAGGGTTTTGGGTTAGAGGTTAGAAGTTGAAGTTGGGATTAATAATTATGGGTTAGAGATTAAAATCTAAAACTGGGATTGAGAGTAATGCAATTAGACGTTCAAAGATAAGGTTGGAAATTATGATTTAAGGGTAACTAATTAAAAGTTTGGGTTGGGGGTTTGAAGTTAAGGATTGGAGGTTAAAAGATAAGGTTGGGGGAAAAGAGTTATGAGTTAGAGGTTAGAAGTTAAAGTTGGGCCTCAAGAATTATTTGTTAAAAATGTTGGGATTAAGGTGAAAGACTGGGAGTTAATGGCTGTAGAGGAAGTGTTATGGTTGGGTGTTTGTTCATAATAAAGCTTCAAGGGTTAGAAAGTAAAATGTATGTTTAGATTAGGATTTAGAGAATATAATTTAAAAGTTATGGTTATAAATCATTTTAATAGAAAGGTTCTTTCTATTAAAGGGGTGTAGAAGAATTAGGATTTAGGGTTTTGAGATTTGAAAGAAGTTCATGATAGGAATTAGCTTTTAATTTAAATTTTAAATTAGATTTAAAGATTAAAATTTAGACTGTGAGAATTCAGGACCAAGGTTAGAATTTGGAGTTTGGAGGAATTAATGTTGGAATTAGGTCTTATCTAATATGTCTTAAAACCAATGGGTATGCATTAGTATTAAGTTGAGAATTTGGGAGTTGATATCAGAGATCAGAAGGAAAGGTTTAGGCAATAAGATGGGGAATTAGCTTTAAGGATTTTATGTTATAGTTATGTATTATGGTTCTGGGTTTGGAAGCTAATGTTGGGGATTAAGTTTTATAGTTTATTAGATAAAAGTTGAAGAACGGGGGTTAGGATTTAGGGGCCAGATTACAGTTCTGGCGTTAAGGTGTGGGGTTAATGATGTTAGAGATTGGTTAGTAGTTAAGGTTTAGGACAGTTTAAGTGTTGATGTTTGTATGATGAAGTGGGGATATACTGTAGGGTGGCTTATAGGTTTCTCAGTGAAAGCATGAAAGTAGGGTTACGGAGTTTGGAAATGAGAGTTTCTGGATTATTTTTAGATATGTGGTGTCAGGAGTTACAATTTAGAAGTTCAGGTTTGTTGTGATGGGGTAATCATTCCTCACACACATCTAGGCTTTCTGAACAAAATCCACTAGCGCTGTGTTTAGCTGCTCTGATTTAGGGGTCACTGACCCAAAGCCAATATTAACACAGTGACTTACATGACCTGAGACATAGAGAGAATCACCCACTGCGTAACGCTCAGGAGAACAGGTAGGTTTAGCTCTTACACGGAAAAATGATCAGAATAATCACTTTCGCTGATACTGCGACTACTGTATTGTATTAACTGTGAGTTTTGTAATGTGATTTGTCTGTATAAAATTAAGGTTAAATAAAGACATACTCACTAAATTAGAATTAATGTAAGTTTCAAAACCGCTATAATCACAAAAAATCTCTTAGTGTTAGCTTTTCCTGTACCTCTTGTATTAGCAATGGATCTTTTTTTTTTTTTTTTTCCTAGCCTGTCTCTGGTTCCTAAGTTAGTATAAGCTCCTCTTTATGTTACATATGCCACCATTAAAAACGTGGTTTTCCTCCGAATTAAGTTAAGGTCAGGTAAGGTCAATTAAAAAAGTCCCAGTGGATTTATGGACATTTATAGTGGAACTTGAAAGAAATGACTTAAAGCAAGGGTAATGTGTTAACAACAAACCTTTTTTTGTGTGTGTTTTTGACACTTAAATAGCATTAATTCCATCCTTGGTCTAGGACTAGGAATTAGAATGTATTAGTTTATGGTTGTGATTTTGGATTAAAATAATAGTTTTATTATAAATAAATCATGGACCTATACAATTATCCATGTTTACTTTTTTATACAACGGAAGTCCAACCCACCATAAACCTTATTTTCAAATATCATCTTCAAGCAACATTTATCAATTTGCTTTGCAAATTTGGTATCAGGGGTTAGGATTAACAAACAGGATTTTGAATTAGATACTGATGGGTTATAATTGAAGATTAAAAAAATTGGTCGGAATATGCATTTGGGATTAATGATTAAGAGGTTGGGAATTTATATCATGGTTGTGGATTAGATTGAGGATGAGAAAAGAAAGAGTTGAGATTATAGATAAATTGTGTCGGGATTAGAGATTAGTAGTTGGAGGATTAAAGAGTTGTATTAGAGATTAAGTGGGTCAGATTAGAGATTAACAAATTGGTATTAGAGGTTAAGTGGGTTATGATGAGAGACTAGGGTTTGGGATTGGTGACTAAGGGGTTGGGATTAGACCAAAGGGTTGGGATTAAAGTTCAAAAACTTGGGATTAGAGATTATATGGTTGGGATTAAAGATTCTCTGTTGTAGCATTAACTGAAAAGGATAAACTTTCCAGTTTTCCAACAGATTTTTTTGACCTACTGTATAGCATCAAATTTCCATTTGTTTATTTCAGTTTCTGAATTTCTTTGGCGTGATGGCGGAGGTAATGGTGGAGGTGATGGGCCTGGTCCTGGCCATTCTCGGATGGTGCCTGGAGTCAAGCAGCACAAACTCAAACGTGTGGAGAATACACTCCAACAAAGAGTCAGTGATAAAGAGCAGCTCAACGTATGAAGGCTTATGGAAAAGCTGCAGTTCCAACAACCTAGGGGTCCAATGTGTGACACACCCGACCATACTGGGGCTGCCTGGTGCGACACCCACACACGTATACACACTCACACACATATATACATTTACACACATAAAACACCAGTGATACTCAGAGACACACCCATCTGTCTCACTTTGGACAAATAAGTCCTACAGGGAAAAAACGTAGTTTCACACAGGCTGTCATCATAGTTGTAAGATCAGGTTTGTCATTGTCTGACTAGACAACCTAAGCTCCTCCCTCCACAGCATGTGTCACTCTTTAAAATCATGTGATCACACTGATAAGGCAAACTATAAACCTTTAGAGAACGCCCGCTTAATCGAAACCTAGATTGACTTCCCCATGCATTATCATCATCAACAACATCTTCATCGGGTCAGGGTGTTGTCATGGTAACCGTGGGCAGATCTTAGGTTTATGAGTTTATGGCCCTCCTGTGTAAAGTCCTCTTAACACACCCTTTCTCACACACTCACAGAGAGAAGGCTGGCGGACTATTTGCACTTTCTTAACAATTTATTTTATTTTATTTTTTTGTGGCTGTAGCGTGTTATTAGAGTGTGTTGTACTGTAGGCCAGTGCGTATCATCTGTTTGTATCTTTCCATAAGTATTTGTATGGGAGCTCTGTTGTAGCATCAGCTTGAAGATTTGTACCAGCTAACGCTTAGGAGGGCCCTGTTATTGCACTGTGCTGTTAGCTGTTAGCTGCGTACCATTTTTGCTGAAGAGTGTGTGCGATCATGTCAATGGCGGTGGAGTTACTGGGCTTCTTCTTGTGTGTGGGTGGCTGCCTGCTGAGTGCGGCGAGTTTAGCGAATAACTACTGGAGAGTTTCGTCCTTCTCTGGCTCCGTGATCGTATCCAGACGGATTTATCTGAACTTGTGGCAGGCGTGTGCACAGGACAGTACAGGCATCACCAACTGCAGAAGTTTCGAGTCCTTGCTTGCACTTGATGGTAACACACACATACATACACTTTTCTGGTACCCCGAACTTATTCATTCACTACCTAATTAGAAAGCTTATGAGTCTATGGTTCCCTTGCGCTCATACCCCAGTATGGTGCAATAATAATAATAATAATAATAATAATAATTATTATTATTATTATTATTATTATTATTATTTTTATTTTTATTTTATTATTATTATTATTATAAAAAATTTCCTTTTTTTAAAAGAAAGTAAAAGTTTTTTTTTTACTAACTGTTTACTTAGTTTTACTTAGTTTAAAAAATGGCCAGAAATAGGTTAAATAAGTTAATATTTTGTATATTGTAATCTTACTAAAATTTGAACATATTCAAAGTATTTTCACTTGTTAAGATAAAGTTTTAGGGTGAATGTAAAGTTGAAGTTATGATTTAGTAAGATAAGGCGGTTTGTTAAGAAAAATGACTAAGAACCATAAATGGATGACGACAGGGTGGGAATTTTGTTTACCGCTACTTTTGAATGTTGAACTTCTGTTTAAATAGCAAATTCAAATGCAAATAAATTAATTCAACATTCAAAAGTAATGTTAAACACAAGCACCACCCTGTCGTCATCCATTTATGGTTCTTAGTCATTTTTCTTAACAAACCGCCTTATCTTACTAAATCATAACTTCAACTTTACATTCACCCTAAAACTTTATCTTAACAAGTGAAAATACTTTGAATATGTTCAAATTTTAGTATACAAAATATTACCCTCTTTTAACCTATTTCTGGCCATTTTGTTAACTAAGTTAAAGCTTAACATTTTATTTTTTTAACACCTAGACAGAAGTAAATCTAATAGCCAATAGAGGACAATCATGTTTCTAGAAATTAGTTTAATAATCTTCTATTTAATATACTGTAATTTTATAATAGAAAATGCTGGCCACATTTGACAGTATGTAAGATAATACACTTGGTTGACTTGTTAAGATAACTAATTTTTTTAAATATAGCTTATAGCTTCACTTTTGGTTTGTGCACAGTGTGTGTAATTCGAAATAATGGAAAATGTGGCACTGATCCAAAAACAATTGGAAGTTTTGAAATACAGTACGGCATAAATAATACAATACTGGATTCCTAAAAAACACAGATTATTAGCTGGTATCAGAAATCATCTTAATCTTTTCATTTTGGATGATTGCTTTCTTAAGTTGAACTTGGCAAAAAAAAAAAAAAAACACGCCATATTTTTTTCTTTTATTTCTCAAACTGGTTCAGATAGTGGTTGGGGATTTTACTTAGTGCTAGAGGTTAAGGATTAATTAGTTGGAATTTAAGATTATGAATTAAAATTAGAGATTAGGATTTGGAATTAAACTACAGGGTTGACATTAGGGATAAAAGAGTCGTAAAGAGATTAGGGGCTGGGATTAAAGATTATGGTTTGAAATGAGTGACTATGACATTAGTATTAGTGACTAAGGGATTAGATTAAAGAGATGGGATTATAGATTAGGGGCTGTGATTAGATATTGTACTTTTAAATGAGTGATTAAGGGATTGGGAAAAGATAGTAAGGTTTGGGATTGGAGATTAGGGTTTGGGGTTAGACTAAACAGATGAGATTAGAGATTATTGATTGAAAATAGTAATTAAAGGACTAGAATTAGTAACTAAAGGTCTGAGATTAAGTTTTTGGGTTTAGTGACTAAGGGGTTAAAATTAAAAGAAACAAACAAAAAAAATCATTTAAACTAAATTGTATAGTTGAATCCCAGTGATGCCAAATTGGACATTGCTTTTCATTGTCTCCCTGTCAATCACAGCAGCCGTAGCTAATCCCAGGGGTCAGTGAGCCCTTTTTCTTGTGTAGTGTATGTAGAAGAGGGCAGATAGTGCTTTCTTTTGATTATCACGCTTACATCCTATGATGCAGCAGGAACAGCAGTTTGAAAAGATGAAGTCGGTTGGCCTCACGTGTCTCGGAGGAAGCATGTGTTTCCCTAGTTTATTGTTTGTATTTTATATATATATATATATATATATTTTTTTTTTTTTTCTCGTACTTTTTGATTTGTTCATAAATGTTCAGGTGGGTAAAAAAGAAAAAAAACAGACTTATTATTAGACAAAATTCTGTATTTACATCATGCTTAAACCTTTTCTAGCTTTTATATTCTTTGTAAATTATTGGCTTTACTGTATCTTTCAGTTTTTTGACACATTTTTAACCATTCACAGATAGATACTGTATACGTTGAGGTCTGAACAAACAAATGTATTGATTTTATTCTTTATTTGATTATATTTGTTAAAAATATTGTGCGTATTGTATTGTATTATTACATGTTCTTTATCACTATTGTGATGTGATGTTAAATATGTGTGTGTGTGTGTGTCTAGTCCATGTGCAGGCATGTCGTGCTCTGATGATCATAGCCCTGCTGCTTGGCCTTGCCTCCATCCTCCTCTCTGTCCTGGGACTGAAGTGCACCAAACTGGGCGACATGAAGGATACCAGTAAAGGACGACTCATGCTCACTGCTGGACTGCTGTTTATACTGTCCGGTGTGTAACACACACACACACACACACACACACACACACACACACACACACACACACACACACACACACACACACTAACACAGCCACTCACTTACACACACACACAAACACACTCTCTCACACGCATATAACACACACACACACACACACACACACACACGCTATGTATCTGAGTGTAAAAAGTGTGTAAAATGTTAACAGTGTTTGTGTGTTTTAGGTTTGTGCGTGCTGACGGCTGTGTCGTGGTATGCATCGCGCATCGTTCAGGAGTTCAATAAACCCAATCCCGAAGGAACAAAGTGAGCAAACACACACACACACACACACTGAAACACAAACACTCGTGAATTCTGATTGGCCAGAAGGTGTATTTGTAAGGAGGTTTTTTTTATTAGGTGATGTTTATTCTCTATTTGTGGAAGGAGTCTCCAGTGTTAGTGCTCCGTAACAGTCAACTTGCAAGACTTTTCTATTTTAACTCGTCATTCAACATCAAGTAAGACAAAGAAACTAGAGGTAGGTGTAGGGAAAGCTGTTTATAACAGATATAAATAAAGCCAGTACAGGAGTTGTCCTGTTTCTCAGACGTTCTGATATTAAACGCAACCACGTCTGGATAAAACGTTTTAGACTTTGAAGTGGAAGTGCTGTAGGAACATAACCAGTGTCAGGATGGGAACAGGGTGGAAACCTCGATCACACCATCTTATTGTTGATTTTTTTTTCGCCTGTTAACCGCAGTGACCCGGGCGAACGGTTGATATAAGACAATAACTCTTTGATAAGAGCAGGTGAACACGGTGTTTATGGGTTTTCTGCGTCTGCCAGGAAACGCTACAGTGTTATTGCAGTAGAGGCTAAAGTACAGTAAATGATTTAGCTAGAAATAAAAGGAGACAAGATGAAAGAATATACTGTATATACTGTGGATAATGTGAGTGTATAATATATGTGTGTGTGTGTGTGTGTATAGATTTGAGCTGGGTACTGGTCTGTATTTGGGATGGGCCGCGGCTGTGTGTGTGATTATGGGAGGAGCCATGCTGTGTGGATCATTCAAGAGAGCAAGTTCACCCAAACCTGCAGGGTGTGTATCTCCCACACACACACACACACACATAGACTTGTGAACCAAGGAAGGGGAAGTGTGCATCTTTGGTAGCAGACTCGCCGCAGTGGCTGAGCTGCAGTATTGGAAATTTGAGCACACTCCCTTTTTTGTAGTTTTGTCTTTTATAGAGGTTTGGAATTCAGTAGATATTTAGTGGAATTTTTAGTTCTATGCGAACATTTATACACAACTGTTGAAGTGTCCACACTAATAATGTTTTGTGTGTGTGTGTGTCAGTGGTTACAGGTATACATCATCAGCCAATCAACAGATCTATAAAGCAGGTATGCAGTCGGAAAGCAGCAGCGCCAGAGCGTACGTCTGATCCCAGCGCCTCGTCCACTCTGGAAATGAAAATTGTCTATAAAACTATTTTTACTTCACAATTTTTTGTTTGAGCGAGCGCTTGTGTGTGTTATTTACGGTGTTACAAATCATGTCGTTGCGTTGTTTATGTGAATAAATGTTTGTGAGACTGTATGTTTTTGCCTTTATGACTTGTTGTTGTTTTGATGGGGCTTTGCATTTTTTTTTAGTAATAAAACAATAAATTATTTTTATGTATCTTTAAATTTGGGGTAATTAGTTAAGTACAACGGAACCTCAGCATACCAATATCCTCGTTTACAAATTTTAGAATTAAAAAAGAATTAAAAAGATGAAGGAATGTGAAGGAACGAATGAACCGAACTGTACAGAACCAAATGTGAACGTCCGGGAGCTGGTCAATATTTGTTTGCATCAGTGGAAAGTCAAGTGAAATGTGTTTATGAATTTTTTTCTGTTTTTTTTTATTTTATTTTTATGTGTGTGAATAGTGAGGACAGAGCATCATGGGTCCCAAGGATGTTAGTAAGGACGGTAGCAAGAAGGACAGTTCATTAATTAAAAAATCATCGATAAAAAAACAGCCGGTGCCAAAAGAAGTCATAAATTGAGAATAAGTGAGGTTTAATGTCTATTTATTTAATATTTTACTTCATTTACTAAATGGTTTGTTTTTATAAGCAAATACATGATTATAGTGTTGAAAATTACTAACATTAATATAATATTTTTGGATGGCTGGAACAAATACGTTATTAGAAAATTTGTTTTGCAATACAAATGTTCACTGTAAGGACTCACCACCAGATCAGATTTAATTTGTATGTCGAGGTTCTACTGTATTTGATTTCTATATATGGGGTTGAATGATATTTCGGAATTTTAGTGAGAAATAAATTTTAATTGTTCTTAATACTTTTGTTGAAGCTGAATAAATCATTATGGATAAACTTGCGCCTCCTGGTGTCAGTTTATTTAAACTGCAGTAATTATAAAAACGATTCTCTGGAAGAGAGTTTAATAATTTTAATAAACTATTTAAGTTTTTTTTGCTTTATTTTTTTTAATAATAACAAAACATAACGTGATGTTTTCCAATCTGATGTTAGTCAAACTGACTAAAACTAGCACTTAATTAGTTCATTTCTTATTTTCTTTTAGAAATGTGAATAAATAATAATACTTATTATTATTAATATGATTATGTATTCGTTCATGTTTTGCTTTTTATGTTTTATTTATTTTATCATTATACATTTTTTTATATTATTTATTTTTCATCTCTCAACGGTCTTTCATTTAAATTTTTTTTAATATATTTCTTCGGTCGTTGTTTTAGTTTCAGTTACGCCGATTACCAAATAAGGACTTCCAGGAAGTTTCTGTCTTCCGTATTGAGGGCGTGGTTTATTTTTTGAACCGGAAGTGATTCTGTGCACGAGCCAAGATGGTTGTTCCAAAAGTGTCTGGAGTCGGCTAGCTATCAGACGGACTAGATGTGATTTTTAAAAGAAAATGTATTTTATTTTGCGTGTACAAAACTAAAAAAACAGGATTCTCCCAAAATCTCCAAAGTGTTCAGAAATCTTGGGAAAAGACGCTAATTCACGTAAGCTGCCAATATGGTTTTGTATGAAAATATACATATATATTTATGCTAGCTAGCTAGCTAAGGGTGGCCTAAATACGGATCATCGTTATGTTAATATTGCAGAGTTAACTGGATATATTTGTATCTTTAAAAAGGCGTAAATATTGAGCGTCACAGTTGCTCATGTTTGCTTCGCCAAGTTCTTGCTCGCGACCCTTTGACGCATGCGCGCCAGCGTCGAGGTGGTGTAATAAGTGCGCATGCGTCCTGTCACGTTTAGCCTGATTTAGCTAGCTAACACAAACAGGAAAACATTATTTAATTAACTGAAAAAAAAATTAATAAAAACACACATAAACAGGTTTTTTTTTTCTGAGAAGATAAGGGACTTATTTTTTTCCGCTGGATTGCGTGAAGCGTTTGGAGGATGACATGGCAAGTCTGGTTAGCAGGGAGGCTAACGTGCAGTCTTATCTAGTTTGTTTATTTATCCGTTAACCAGCAGATCATGAGGATTTGTTGTTGTGTAAACAGTTAATATTGCTGATTGTTGGTAGCACCTGTGTGTGAGATGTAAATCCATAGTTGTTTGGAATTATTTGCTTGACTTTCACTCACTTTCACTAACAGTGATGGAGTCCGGTGTTGTTTTAGTCAAAGTCTCGTTTCATAGACATAAATAGCCAAAATAAATAAATAAACACAACAAAACTAACCCTGAATTGTGTCTTGGGGAAAAAAAGAGGAAATGTAGATTTCACTGTTTACATCCGGGTCTCGCCCGGATTCCACACCTTAAACCGTTAAACACGTTAATTTACATCTTAGCTCGTAAGTATTGATATTTAAAACATATTTGATGGTTTACAATGCTGGAGATTTTACCGTGTACTTTATATGTGCCTTTTGAGTAGATGTCTAAATCTTAAAAGGAATAACTGCAGACTCGCGTCACGTGACGCGACATGACGTCATCCTTGTCGAGACAGAGCCCGGGGTGTTTGATTGACAGGCTGTCAGAACACATCATAACTGGAAAAGGAGTCAGTGTGTGAAACACTGTCGGAGGAAGACAACTGGTGTGTGTGTGTTTGTGCAGGCGATGGCGGGTCGTAGGGTGGAGTGTGTGTGGAAGAGGCACGTGGCGGAGCAGCTGAAGCAGAGAGACCGTGTGCAGCGACAGGCCTTTGAGGAGATCATCCATCAGTGTGAGTAACCTGCACACACACACAAACCGATTTCCAAGTCTCTGCCTGTGTGTTTCTCTGTGTTTCTCATTTTCTATCTCCGTCTAATTGTCTCGTCTGTCTTAAATCGTCTCTTTAACTTTTCTATCCTTCCTCCTTGTCTCTCTCTCTCTGTAGATAACAGGTTGTTGGAGAAGTCAGACCTCCAGTCCGTTTTCTCAGAGAGACTTCAAACAGATAAATATGAAGTACAGAACAGACATGACCTCAGGTCAGAGAACACTAAACAATATTCTCAGCAATGTCTTGTTAAGACACAGTGTTTATATGTAACATCTGTGAGTTTATATTGATAACACTGCTTGCGCGCATTTGTGTTTGTGTACATACGCAGCCCAGGGGCCGAGTCGAGCCGCTGTGACGTGCTGCAGCAGGAAATGTCTCAGATGAGAATCAAACACCAAGAAGAGCTCACGGAGCTGCACAAAAAACGGGGCGAGGTTAGCATGCTGAACTCAAACGCACACGCTCACTCCTAATGGTAACTTTAAACACACACACACACAGTGAGTGGTTCACAACCGTTTTTGTTTCAAGACCCAGAATTTATGTTAGACAGGTCAGTTTACATTTCCTTTTTTTTTTTTTTTTTTTTTATTAATAAGGAAGAGTGATTAATTTATCCATGTTGGTGATGATGATGATGATGATGAGTAATGAAGTAAAATGTGTGTGTGTGTGTGTGTGTGTGGTTGTGTCCATCCAGCTGGCCCAGAGTGTCATTGAACTGAATAACCAGATTCAGCAGAAAGACAAAGAGATACAGAACAACGAGGCCAAGTAAGGCACATGACACTGGAAGATATGTGGGTGTAGAAATTCAATCAATAAAGCTCTTGAATGACCTGGGATTTGATCTCAAAACCTGCTTTTGCCCCTTGTTAGCTGGGGGCAAATTAATTAGTATAAGTATACTGACGAAAGTGCAGATGATGCGATGGTCAAAGATTTCACACAGGGCTTTAAATCTCTCCCCTCTCCCCAAATATAAAATATCACTTATATTAAAGGTATAAATTATATTGGATTTATTTTATTAAATACATTTTTATAATGTAGATTTTTTTTTTGTTGCTTGCATTTGTATACTTAATAATGTGGTTAAATCCCCAGATTGAAACACCAACAACAATGTTGCAAGTTGTTCCAAATTGTCACTTTTGCTTTATACTTAAGTAGAAAGTAAAGTCACTATTTCCAATAAATAATTAGCAGAATTTCAGGCTTGTAAATTCATCCATTTTTAAGATTTTACATAAAAAGGTGGGTGTGGCCCTTAAAAAAAAAAAAAAGAGTGCAACAGGAAAAATTAAAAAAATATATATCCATTAGTCATTACTTTTAAATAAATACTGGATGCAAGAAATTTTCAGGAATTTTTGTGTAGTAAAAGATGCCTTTAACTTTTAAAATTAAAGTTCTGTGGTTGCACGTTTGTCTATGTATATGAAAATGAAATAGTTTTTAAAGATATATAGATATGTGTCTGAAAGTATGAGCTTGAGTAACAATAGTAACCTATATACATAAAAGAGTAAAAGTAAAAGACATGGAATATTTTAAAGATCTGTTGGGACTTTACCTGGAGATATACAAGGATGAATCAAATCACATAGCTATTATTATTATTATTATACAATTTTTTAGTATTCCGTAAATTGGAAATATTGTACCAAAAAAAAAAAGGCCCTGAAAATTTCACTAATTCCAATATGAGTAACTTGCTGATCTTCTGAAACTTTTTTTTTCCCTATAGCACTTGTTTTTACAGTAAAGTTAGGGCTGTGCACTAACCTATCGCAGAAACTAAAGCAGATACAAGCCTAAAATTTTGCACACAATCTATTAAGGGGAGTGACATTATTTACAGAAAGTATGACACAAATCTTGGATAATAAGGCAGCAGGTCTCACATGGTTTGACAAAATCCATATATAAATAAAGGTGGGCTGACCCTAACGGAAAAAAGTGCATTGGATTCTGTAACAAGTGGCTAAATGTTTTTGGAACTGAAAATGTTTTTATATGTCATAATCTTTTCTTCTTTTCTTGTGTTATTGATTATATTATATTTATGATTTTATTGGGTCATTTAGGGGTGATTCACTTGCGCATGGGTCGGATTATTTTTTTTAAACACATTTAAAAATTTTGTTGCTCCAGTATATTTTTTTTTCCTCGTGGTCTTATTTGAAATGGTTAAATCTCAAAAAGTATATTATGTAATGTTAAAAGCCTCAGCACACAAGCTTAGTGTCAGTGAATTGTTTTTAAATTATTTCTAATGCAGTTACTTGGGCTAAAAACAAATCTTTAAAATCCACACAGTTATTTACAGCCACATTGCAACATTTGATCAGTTTTATGAACAAACATTTGTGAGAAAGTTTAAATAAAAATTATATTATGTTATATTGTTGTATTATGATATATTAATGGATAATTTAAAGAACTATTTCCAAATTGGAAGCTAGAAGAGTCGAGGTATTTAGCAGTGTCTTTGGTGTTAGGTTTAACTGTAAATTTAATTTTATGTTCCATCATATAAATGTAAGTAAGAACACAGGACAGACCGTGCAGTTATAATAAACTATGCTTTTTTTTTTATAACTGCATGGTATAATAAATAAGTAGATGAATAAAATGTTATTGCTGTTATATCCTGCAGCAATTCAGCAGCAGTAATATTTCATTTATCAACTTATTTATTTATTTTAACTTATTTATTAATGAACGACAACATTGAACCTTTTAATGTTTTATATTTGTGGAACGTCTGAGTTCTCGTGTGTGTTGTGTGCAGGATGTTGGAGTACCAGCAAAAGATCTCTCAGCTCGAGGGCGATTGCCGCGAGCTGCGAAACAGCCTGTCGGATCTGGAGCGAGCCAATCAGACACTGCGGGACGAGTACTACGCGTTACAGATCACGTTCAGCGCTCTAGAGGAGAAACTGCGCAAAACCACGGAGGACAATCAGGAGCTTGTCACACGCTGGATGGCAGAGAAGGCGCAAGAGGCCAACCGGCTCAACGCGGAGAATGAGAAGGACTGCAGGTCAGTGCAAACGCACAACTCACAGGCGCATACATGTACACATTCACTCTGCGAACATTTAAAGTGCTCAAACATGATTCATGTACTTCTTTTAATGCGAGTCTAGTTGACGCCACGAGAGAATGGTTGTACTTATCAACATATAAACCAGTAAATGAAAACTGAGCAATGCAGATATACACGCTTACCGGTACATGCAAACTTTCTAGCTAGAAAGTCTAGTACAGCTGGTTCAGTAACTTGTGTGTATTGTACAAAAAAAATAGACACTGCAGTGCACCTTATCAATATTTAAAGCCTCGTCGGTTTCAATGAATCAGTCCGGGAGCACGATTAGCTGTCCAGATAGAGAATAATCGTCATTTCGTTCACTGTCCAATACAGTGGAAAACATCTCTGAGACAATATGGCGTCTGGGATTTCCCTCGAGATTTAAAGGCAAAAAAAACAACGCTGTTACACGTTTCACTTGTAAGATTTCTTTCTGTAGGCGCAGTTATGGTTTTTGGACACATGATGGGAGTGTGGGGAAAGAGGACAGATTTAGCCAAGTGGATTGGTATTTAGGATATTGGGATTGGTGCTTTACATTCTATATTTATGTCAAAGGCCTACTTACTGACTTAAGACATAGACTTAAGAATTTGGACTTAAGAACGAGTTCCGTTCTGGGAGCACGTTCGTAAGTCGGGGACCATCTGTATTTATTCTATTGTCCACAATCTGAGCAGCACACGGTCCATATTTTAACATGTAGAACAGTTGCAGTATCATAACTGCGATATTTGGCCTTATATCCATAAACTAAAAGCCTCAGCACATAAGCTTAGTGTCAGTGAATTGTTTTTTAATAATTTCTAATGCAGTTACTTGGGCTAAAATCAAACAAATCTTTAAAATCCCTTAGTTATTTACAGCCTGAAAATATGCAACATTTTATCAGTTTTATGAACAAACATTTGTGAGAAAGTTTAAATAAAAACATGATTAAATAGTGAATTTTAACGTGAATTTAAGTAGTAATTATAAAAAAAATAAAAATAAAATGAAAATTCTTCAGTCAGCAATTACCATGTCCTTTCCTCTCCTTTTCTTTGTAGTTATCGTATTTGTACTTTCTGATGCTTAGCATTGGATTTTAAACTTTAGTCAGTATAAGCAGATATAATGTTTTTATTGTGTTGGTAAGAGCCCTGTGAATGATCTCCTCTATTTTCCCCTCATGGCAAGGTTTTACTTTTGTAGATTATTGTCCTGTTGACCTGCTATAGCAGCATTTAGTAGCGACGCCTTAAAAAAAATGCAGGAAGATTTTCAAGTCATTTTTAAGCGTTCTCAGCCTGACACTAATTCATTAAACCATGCTGGATGTGACAGAGCGTATTTAATTTCTGTGTCTTAAAGATAGTGTTGCATAATTATAATCACGCACAAAAAAGGGTCATGTGAAATGATTTGACAGCAAAATCCAGCAATTTATTACCGGTAGTATATGTATATTAGGAAATTTATGTAAAGTTTTTTGTATTTGTTTATTGTCCTAAAGATTGATTTAGACTATACAAGAGCACAATAAATAAAAAGAATATTCATAAGATACGGTTATTGTCTCAGCCTTGTACATCTATCTATTAAAAAATATATTTTTTAATTGTTTTGTGCAGCTTGTACTTTTAGTATGCTAATTACACCCAACCTCCCTTTCATGACACTGAGATCATGTGAACTGAGACCTCATTATAATTTTCTTTAAAACAACCTTCATGGTGGACACGGAGCCAACTCACAAAAGAAAAACCCTTCGGGGTTAGACATCTTGTTTATCTTGTCACATGACTGTTTCATTTGCATACTCATTAATATTTGTTAGCGCCTGCCAAAGATGGGCGTGTCCACAGCGTCAGCCTCGTCCGTGTTCACTTATTTCACTGTTTATATACAACTTTTATAAACAACTGTTTGTTAAAATGAAAAGCAAACACGATAAGTTGCAAACAAAAAAAGCAAACATTCATTATACTAATAAATAATATAGGAATTTGGAATTAATAAGGGTTGTGATTGGTGGTGGTGGGGGGGCGGTCCTCAGGCTACTCCAGTTTCCTCCCACAGTCCAAAGACTTCATGCAAATTAGAATAGTAATTAAGTAGCGAAAGAGTAGATAAATAAATATTAACACATCCTGTAAATTTAATATCCTTTAAATTTCGATATGCTGTGCGCCCAAATATAAAAAGATTGAATACTAAATGGTATGTTTAATAGTTAATAATTTTTTTCGTCAAATTGTGCTACATAAAAACCTAAAAAATTTATTAAATGGAATAAATTCTGTACGTTTTGGAAATAAAAAAACTAAACATAAAACATCAGCATGTGTTCGTCTACACGTAAGATGATGTTGCGTAAAACCTCGACTTTATCAACTTCATATAATTTGTGTAAATTGCTGCACTTGGATATAATGTTGAGTTTGTTTGTTTGTTTGTTTGTTTGTTTGTTTGTTTGTTTGTTTTTATTTATTTATTTATTCTGATGTAGATCTGGGACAGACTTTAATGACTTAAAGTCTGTCCCAGAGAGCTCTCCACCTCCTGCACTACATTTACATTTGTTTACCTCGCTCATGTTCCTGCACTTCACACTTTAACATAAAACCAAAGAGTGTGAACAGGTACTGATTGTCGCCGTCTCGTCAGGGACGAATACACACACACACATACAAACACACACTGCTCCCTTTTTGCTCCTCTTTTACAGAGTGTACTGTGTCTGCTTACACACACTACTGATAATTGTAAGATTAAAACGTGAAAAAAAAAAAAAATTAAGAACAGATGAACTTCTCACAAAAAAACTTGTGTAAGAACTGTGATTTTGAGTCTGTTGTTTTCAACTTGTATGACTCCCCAGATTTAAAACATTATCGTAGATAGTGTTTGAGAATAATGTCCCCCCTTTTAACAGTAACTTTAAGAGTGGTGCCAACTACAAGTTTATATTAGGACGCTTGGTCTATACACTTGTGTGTGTGTGTTTCAGCATCTGCATTTTGGTTATGCGGTAAATGGTTTGATCTACTTTTTAAACAAAACAATGTCAGGTTGTTTGTGGTTTAATGCACCTGGAGTCAGGTTTTTTTTCTTCTTTGGTCTAGACTTTTTGGTCTCAAACTGTAGAATGTTAAAAAAAATCTTTGTTATCTTAAAGGTAAGCTGGAAAAAGGAAACTCATTTTTATATTTTGTTTTTGCAAATTAATCTTAAAAATTGATTTGAAAGAAGTTTGAAAATTGTACCCTTAAAGACAATAGAAAAGAATTTTTTATTTATATACGACTTTTAGTTCATTTGCAAATATATTTTTTGGAGTGTTGGTCAGTAGTGATGGTAATCACCAGGGACCATCATGATACCTAGATGCAAATTAATTCTGTATAGCAGTCACATTTTTTTCCATTTTTATTATTTTTTTTTATTTTGGTAGAATTCAAAAAAACGTAGAAAAAAATTCATTCCTACACATGATACTGTGCTTCTTACCAATGCATGAACAGTTTAGAAAATGCCTCCTGTGGGATTCTAGAGGAACTGCAGCATATTACCACCCACAAAAGATTCACCATACATCAGTGCATCGACACCACCAATAATCATTATTGATCAGTGTCCAAGTTGCAGTACAATACCAGTCTAAATTTGATCGTTTTCCAAATAAGGCTACGGTATGGCTTCTTTCGGGTTTGCTTTTAAACCGGAAAACGTTTTTATTCTCGCTACATTCAGGTTTACCTCTAGCCTTATTCAGCCATTCCTTTTGAGATCTCATGGAGTAGTTTGCAATATGTACTTTCTAACTTGTTTTGCAGCAACATTACTCTGAATGTTTATAAGATGTTCATAAGGTCTGGTTGTTTAAGCACGGGTGTTCAATCTGTAGCCTGCACACAGACCTGTAACACCTACAATATTTTTCTGTGTTGTGTCTTTTTATCTATTCCAAATGAAATGAAAAGTTTTTGCTTTGCTGCCTCATTTTTGTTAGTTAACGTTATTTACAGACACAGCTGTGCTACCAGAATCTGTTCAGGTGGATTGAATGAATCAGTACGCCTTAAAGTCTAATGTCTTCTGCATGACAAGCTTTAATAGTGTAATGATTTGATTCTCAGGTTCTGCAAAAATTTCTAACTATATTTCACATACACAATCGTACACAGTATATGAAGTGAAATGCTTGTATAACCGCCCATGCCAATTAATTTTTCAAATAAAGAATATGAAGTATGAAATAACATTTGTACAATATGTACAAATAATAAAATAAAATAAAATTGAATTTAAATATCATTTGAATATAAAAACATGTGAAGTCAAGAGCAAGACACAGAATAATGTGAAATGTTGATAGTTTCATATCTCTTTCTCCCGCTACTGAAATCCTCGTCTGCCATCTTACTTAGTTTAAAATTATAATCGCAATAATTTTTATTTATTTGTATGAAATCCATTAAATTTAAATTAGTTTTATAGTATTCTTCTAGGGCAGTTTTCCTTTTATTGTAGAGAAATTCTTATACTCTATGCCATCTTTTGTTTTAAGTCAGAGACAGACGTACAAACATCTTGCTGCAGATCATACTGTGTATGGTTGTATATGTAACATATAAAATTTTTATTTATTAACAAGTGTTGAGGTTGTATTGACGCAAAAGTCGCATGATTTATGATTTGTCTGTATAGACCAAGGTTGCATTGCAAAGCAAAAAAAATCTGATCTGTGTCTGACTTTGGAAGCACATTTGGAAGTGACCCAATTCAGAATTAAAGGGAATTGGATTCTGTTTGTTTTGGACCGTTTATACTGAAATGAGGAAAGCACATCAGGGTCATCTGAGCAAAAAAAAAAAAAAAAAAAAAACACCTTTTGAATATTTACATGTGTTAAAAGTGTGAACGTGGGGTGTTTAAAAGGTGATCACCTGCTCATTCCCCAACCCACACACACCCGGATAATGAAAACAAACAGATTAAAAATGCCAGATGGGCCATCAGGACTCTTAATCACTACATTGATTTATAATAGGTGCAAGTCCCTGGACCTTTCAGACCTGCAAATGAATACAACAATGAAAACTGTATGTCCTTATTACATTTGTATAAAGAATCAAGTAAAAAGGAATTATTTTATAATAATTTTTATTTTTTTTGTTTTTGTTTTTTTAGCTAACCCAGTAAGAAATCCGTAACCTAGCAGGTATTTAATTGAAATTAGATACTAAAGATAGTAATTAAATTTTTCAAACATCAAAGCATGATAAACTAGTTAATTAAATTAACACGAAAGAAAAAGAGTGAGAACTGAAATCGGCTGAGAAGGTACAGTCTCTCTAACGTTGTATCAAAGAGTCAAAGATAGTAGGAAGTCCCTCAGCAGACATTTTAATTATGAGGACAAGCTGTAGTTTTGTTTCCTTGGTTTTAAAATGGTATCTCTTTTTATTGTTTTGTGTAGTTTAAATTAAATTTTAATTTTATTTTATTTTATTTAACATATTTATAGAACACACCTAAACGTTTTAGACAACCGTCAACAGGGTGCAAAGTTTTTTTACTCTGTAAAATAAAAGATATATTTCTATAGCAGCAAAGCAAATCTCAGATTTACATTAAAGTCCTTGTTTTGCAACATAAATTATTTTTTCTATAGCAACAGTACACTCAAAAGGATATTTATCATCTTGTTAATTAAGTCAGAATTTTAAAGTATTTAATTATTTTTATAATCATAAATTAATTTATACTTGAGTTCTAGTGCAAAGTGTATTGTTTTTGACACTGTTATGTGATTGGTCAGAATAAGAGAACAACTTCCTGAATTATAGATATTCATTATGTGCTAGAATCTGATTGGCCAGAGGGAGAGAGGGTAAGGATGGTCTTCAGGGGTTAAATACAGGGTTAGATGTTCAACATTGTCACTTGCACATGGAGTTCAACCAAACTACAGGTTAGTTGCTTGGATTTATTTATTTTTTCCCCACATAGACCTTATGTTTGCTAAAGGCATAAGACAACTTTTTGAATTTTACATTGACAAAAGTTCTGTTTGGGTTAGTTTTAACGTGGCTATGTTTAAAGCTTTTGGATTTTTAAGGGACCTTGTTGTTTTCTACAAGTTCCACTGTTTTAGTTTTCAACTAAAGTTTAGTCTGAGGTTTCAATAGTTTTCAATGTTGGTTAAATAGGTAAAGTAAAAAAAAAATTATATTTTAATGTTAAAATCAACAAGTGATTGTATTGGATTTGCAGTTTATTGTTTTTTTAATGTCCATAATAAGAGAGTTGTTTCATTAATATACCTTAGAATATTTGTGTAAAAAAATATGTATGAAGTTTAAGTAAACTGTAAAAGTTAAAAGCTTAAGTTAGTTTCTTAACGTTTTTAGTCATTTTAACACATAGTTAAAAGACTTCCTAAGATACGGCTGTGATACTGCTGTGTTTTTTTTAGTTAACCTTTGTATTCATTCGTATGCAGTTGTATGCAGTAAAATAAGCTGGAGTTTAGTATAGTAGAATAGTTGATTTTATTTCTTTAAATTGCATGATTTTTTAATTGTTTATTCCATTGCATACTACAGAGATCGATACCACTCTTGGTTCTAATAGCGATAATTATACCGAAACTGATACACACACGCACTCAACTTGAAAAAAAGAACTTGGAATTTTAAGATTATATTTTTGGAAATACCATAACTTGTATATATATGGGTAAATTATTATTTCAATGCCATTTCCAATATATTAACAGTGCTGTATTTGCATGAATGTGTTTATTGTTATTTTATTTAACCCTTTAAAATTAAAATGCTTTATTTTTCTTAACACAATCTGAGTATAATTTTCTACAATTAATTTATTTACTTTAAAACAAACAAAAAACAAAAAAATAAGCCATTTAATATTTTCACCACATTTATCTGTTGTGTGTGTTTGTGTTTAGACGCAGACAAGCAAAGCTGCAGAAAGAGTTGGCAGATGCAGCCAAAGAGGCACTACCTATCGATATGTAAGTGTGTTTGGTTAATGTTGATGTGACTTGCCTATACACCACTCTGTCATGTGATTGGTTAATGATATCGCTCTCTGATTGGCTCAGGGAGGATGACATCGAGGTGCTTTCAGAGGAAACAGGCAAAGGGACAGGAGAGACGTCTCCCAGCCACCCGATGAGCCGCACACCCAGGTACCTACACAACACACTTGCTTTTTTATACTTTGTACATCATATGTGTGTGTGCGCGTGAGTGTGTGATGGCTGGTCTGTCTGCTGGCTCTGTTAACCCCCCCCACACACACACACACACTCCCCAAACTGGTGTATGTCTGTGTGGTGTGTTCTGATCTTTTACTGATCTTGCTTTTGTGACATCGCTCCGTAACTCACTTGTGTGTAGACTTGCCTAATTGTGTGTGTGTGTGTGTGTTCCTTTTTGCATGTCCCGTCTCTGCGTCTCTTTTGTGCTGTCTGTTTCAACGTCTCACCCATTTCTCCTGCCTTTTTTTATGTGTCTGGCTCTCTGTCTCTGCTGTGAGAGGATCGATTGCCTATAGATTGGTAAATGTTTGGCCTAAATATATCTCTGTCTCTCTCTGTCTCGCTCTCGCTACCAGTCTGTCCATGTTCTGCCTGATCACTACTTCTGGATTTTTATGTTTCTCTTTCTTTAGAACATCACCAACTGCCTACATCTTCTGCTTTGCCTGTCTGCATACTTCTGCTTTTCTCTCACTTTCTCTTTTTTTTTACTCTCTCCCTCCTGCTAAAAATATCGACCCTTTGGTCACGATAAAAAGAACCCTCTGTCTCTCATTTCTTTTATCTTCACGTCCTCAGTAAACGAGTGTCTCAGCTTCCTCCCGGTAGTCTCCTAGATTCCATCTCCAATATGTTTGGGTAAGTGTGTTTGTGTCTGTGTGAGTGTGTATGAGAGAGAGAGCGATAGAAATGTATGTTTGTAAAATAGTTTAAGGGTGTAAAAAGATGGTGTGTATGCGTGTTAGTGTTAGCAGGCGGCGGTCTCTGAACTCCCACGGCTCGCCTCCGGACAATGCAGAGACTCCATCCGGTGTGTGCGCCGACGTCCGCGTCCCCTCCACCGCCCTCCACGTGTTTGTAAGTTTTTACCCTATTTTTCTAAACTGTTGTGAAAGGTCAAAAGTTATCCCTCTATGCAAAATGGTACTTTAGAATGTGGTAAGGGCAATGCATTATCATAAATTCCCCCACCTTTAGAAGGAAGGTCAGTGATGAGTTGTAAAAGGTCTGAAGCTAAGAGCTCCGCCTCCCTCCAGCTCCCCTGGTCCTCCCAGCCCACATGCCGAGTTTCCCGGCATGCTCTAGGTGTGCATCTGGGAGCAGCACCGTGGCTGACACTGAGAGGCGTTCTGCTCAGTGTGTGTGTGCGAGAGAGACAACATGTCACACAGAGTAGAAACGTCTGACAGAAACATTTTCACTTTGTTATACACACTAGAACTTACACACTCACATGTACAAAACACTCAGGAGGGCGGAGCTTCAGGGGGTGCGAGCAGCTCATGATCTCCAGTTTTCAATCTGAGACCTTACTTCTAATGTGACGGAAAGTATTAAAGTAAAATCAAATGTTATGAATCAGCTGAAATTAATCAATTGAGTCAATCAGTGAAACCAAGTAATTAATTAAGTAACTTGAATGACATTCAGTTATTGATCAATATGAGTAAGATTAACCAATAAACATGAGTCGTGAGGGTAGTTATTGGCTAATATTAACAGATCAATATGAATCAATCATGGGTTAACAATGAATCATTACGATATGAATTAAATATTGATCAATAGGGGTCAAATTCACGACTTAACAAAAATCACATGAGTTAAATTATTGGTTAAAGTGAACAGATCAGATGAATCGTTCATTATGTATCAAAGTAATAAATAAAAGTATTAATTGGAGTCAGATAATTGAATCAGCATGAATCTTCTGAATCAAGTTACCAGGTCATAAATGTTTGAGTTGAACAAATCATTCAGGAATCATATCAATCATCAATATCGAGTCAAATCATCAGATCATTTGGATCTGATTGTTGGCTCATACAAACAGATCAGATCAGTATGAATCAAGTGAATTGTTTGACTTCGATCAAAACGAATCATCAGAAATTATGTAAATATATATATTGAATGAATCAGTGTAATAGAAATTAGATAAAAATTTAGTCATTTGGATCCAATAATAAGCTAATATGAACAGATCAAATAAACTATGAAACAATTAAATCTAACTGTAGAAGTCAAATGATAAAAAAAGAAAACTGTTGCAAATATTGGGAATAGTTTAGGTGTATACAGAGCTGACTCTCTCTCTCTCTCTCTCTCTCTCTCTCTCAGGACGCCCATGACGGCGAGGTGAACGCGGTCAGGTTTAGTCCCGGCTCTCGTCAGCTCGCTACAGGAGGAATGGACCGACGTGTGAAACTGTGGGAAGTCATAGCAGGTAACGTACACTGACGCCTCTTCTGTTCCTCTCAGCTGCATTTCCTAGAATGCCTTATTCGTGAGCTGCAATGCTCAGTCAGAAATTAGACACACTTGTTTCTGTTTGTTGGATTATCTTTAGGGTCTGATTTAGTGTGTGTGTGTGTGCGTGCGCAGGTCACTGTGAGTATAAAGGCGCTTTAATGGGGAGTAATGCTGGAATAACCAGCATCGAGTTTGACAGCACGGTGAGTAATTTATTTGGATTTATATGAATCAAGGAGAATTGTAATGAGTTGAATGAGTCAGTTATGTAAATGATTCTGATTAATGATCAGAGCAAATTGATTTGAGCATCAATCAAATAGTTGAATTAGGATGAATAAATCAATTACAACCAAACGTAATCTGTGTGAATTAAATAATTAGTTTAGGAATTAATCAAAATGAATCAAATAGAGTGCTTAGGATGAATCAAAGTGTTTTTAATAAGTGTGTGTGTGTCCTCCTCAGGGCTCCTACCTGTTGGCTGCATCGAATGACTTCGCCAGTCGGATATGGACAGTGGACGACTACAGACTGAGGGTGAGACACACACATATATGACATATACACACACACGAACACACACTTGTTAGTGCTTTAGCTGATGTAACGATTCAGAAGTGAAGGTCAGTGATGTGATGTAAAAGGTCTGACACTCAGGGCTCCGCCCCTTCCCTTTTCTCAGTTCCAGTAAGCCACTTCAGTTGTGTTTCCCAGCATGCTCTAGGTGTGTGTGTTTTGGGGTACGGGGAGGCTGACATTAAAGGACGCTCTGCTCAGTGTATGTGTGTGTTTATCAGAGGTCAGGGACACACACATTGCAGCAGCGTCTGATAGGGAGGCGGAGACTCGAGCTACTGATCTCAACCTCATGCTGAGACCTGTATCACCTACATGTATGTGTGTGTGTGTGTGTGCATACATATATGTATGTGTGTATAACCTGTGTGTCTCTGTCCAACCCAGCACACGTTAACAGGTCACAGCGGGAAGGTTCTCTCTGCACGGTTCCTGCTGGACAACGCACGCATCGTCTCGGGGAGCTACGACCGCACGCTTAAACTGTGGGACCTGCGAAGCAAAGTCTGTAAGCGCACATTAGCTAATGTCAACGCTAACGTTCAGCGTTACTAACACCCAACCTTTATCCATGCACTCGCCGCTAACACGATTCATGCTAGCAACAATCAAGAGAATACCCAAAGACAAAAAAAAAATCGGTTAACTTAAGCCCTGTCTGTTAATGCTAACAGCGCTGTGTGTCTTTACCGCCCCTTAGGTATGAAGACGGTGTTTGCCGGCTCCAGCTGTAACGACATCGTGTGCACTGAGCAGTGTGTGATGAGCGGCCATTTTGATAAGAAAGTGCGCTTCTGGGACATCCGGTAGGTTGTGATGTCACCAATCAGGCAGAACCTTATGCAAGTTTATGTAGCGGATGACGTTATGTGTGATTACAACATGGTCAATTAACACATCTCCCGACGTCCTTAACCGTTGTGTGTTATTTACGCTGTTGCTAGACAACTACAAAATGGGACAGACACGAGCATCCATCTGTGTAATTACACTTATAGCGTTGTCCGCTAACTTTGTCTCTAAGTGTGTCATGCTCTCTGTGTTCGTTATCCAGTTCCATGTCTCCTCTCTTTGGTTGTCTGTCTGCGTCTCTGTTTGTACCTCTGTGGTCCTGTTTTTGTCTTGCTTTCTGTCTGTATTTGTGTCTCTGGATGTGTGTGGCCGTGTCTCTGTTTATCTGTCTGATCTCTGTGAGTCTTGGCTGTGTGACTCCGTATGTATTTTTGTTTCTGTGTCTCTTTGTATTTGTGTCTGTCTGTGTGTCTGTCTGTGTGTCTGTCTGTGTGTCTGTCTGTGTGTCTGTCTGTGTGTCCGCCTGTGTGTGTCCGCCTGTGTGTGTCCGCCTGTGTGTGTCCGCCTGTGTGTGTCCGCCTGTGTGACAGTCGCTGTGTCTCTTTCTGTGTCTGTCTGCATCTCTTTGTCTGTCTGCGTGTCTGTCTGTCTGTCTGTGTCTGTCTGTGTGTGTATCTGTCTGCCTGTCTGTGTGACTTTCGCTGGTCTCTTTGTATGCCGTGTGTCTGTCTGTCTGTGTGTGTGTGTGTCTGTCTGTCTGTCTGTGTGACTTTCGCTGGTCTCTTTGTATGCCGTGTGTCTGTCTGTCTGTCTGTGTGACTTTCGCTGGTCTCTTTGTATGCCGTGTGTCTGTCTGTCTGTCTGTGTGTGTCTGTCTGTGTGTGTCTGTCTGTCTGTGTGTGTGTCTGTCTGTCTGTCTGTGTCTGCATCTCTTTGTGTGTGTCTCTGTGTGTCTCTGTGTGTCTTTGTGTGTGTCTCTGTGTGTCTGTGTCTCTTTGTCTGTGTCTCTTTGTCTGTGTCTCTGTGTCTCTGTGTGTCTCTTTGTCTGTGTCTCTGTGTGTCTCTTTGTCTGTGTCTCTGTGTGTCTCTTTGTCTGTGTCTCTGTGTGTCTCTTTGTCTGTGTCTCTGTGTGTCTCTTTGTCTGTGTCTCTGTGTGTCTCTTTGTCTGTGTCTCTGTGTGTCTCTTTGTCTGTGTCTCTGTGTGTCTCTTTGTCTGTGTCTCTGTGTGTCTCTTTGTCTGTGTGTCTCTTTGTGTGTGTGTCTGTGTGTCTCTTTGTCTGTGTGTCTCTGTGTGTGTGTGTCTGTGTGTCTCTTTGTCTGTGTGTCTCTGTGTGTGTGTCTCTGTGTGTCTCTTTGTCTGTGTCTCTGTGTGTCTCTTTGTCTGTGTCTCTGTGTGTCTCTTTGTCTGTGTCTCTGTGTGTCTCTGTGTCTCTGTGTGTCTCTTTGTCTTTGTCTCTGTGTGTCCGTGTGTCTCTTTGTGTCCGTGTGTCTCTTTGTGTCCGTGTGTCTCTTTGTGTCCGTGTGTGTGTCTTTGTGTCCGTGTGTGTGTCTTTGTGTCTCTGTGTCTCTGTGTGTCTCTTTGTCTGTGTCTCTGTGTGTCTCTTTGTCTGTGTCTCTGTGTGTCTCTTTGTCTGTGTCTCTGTGTGTCTCTTTGTCTGTGTCTCTGTGTGTCTCTTTGTCTGTGTCTCTGTGTGTCTCTTTGTCTGTGTCTCTGTGTGTCTCTTTGTCTGTGTCTCTTTGTCTGTGTGTCTGTGTAACTGTCGCTGTGTCTGTCTGCATTTCTTTGGCTGTGTGTCTGTCTGCATCTCTTTGGCTGTGTCTCTTTGTCTGTGTGTCTGTGTAACTGTCGCTGTGTCTGTCTGCATCTCTTTGGCTGTGTGTCTGTCTGCATCTCTTTGGCTGTGTGTCTGTCTGCATTTCTTTGGCTGTCTGTCTGCATTTCTTTGGCTGTGTGTCTGTCTGCATCTCTTTGGCTGTGTGTCTGTCTGCATCTCTTTGGCTGTGTGTCTGTCTGCATCTCTTTGGCTGTGTGTCTGTGTCTCTGTGTGTCTGTCTGTCTGCATCTCTTTGTGTGTCTCTGTGTGTCTGTCTGTGTGTGTGTCTGTCTGTGTAATTGCTGTGTCTTTTTGTCTGTGTCTGTTGTCCCTGCCGTCTGTGTATGTATTTGCCGTTTGTCTGTGTGACTGTCGCTGTGTCTTTCTGTGTCTGTCTGCATCTCTTGGTGTGTGTGTGTGTTTGTCTGTCTGTCTGTCTGTTTCTGTGTGTGTCTGTCTGTGTGATTGCTGTGTCTCTTTGTATGTCTGTCTGTCTAAGTGATTGCTGTGTCTCTTTGTATGTATGTCTGTCCCTGTCCGTGTGTCCCTGCGGTCTGTCCGTGTGTCCCTGCGGTCTGTCCGTGTGTCCCTGCGGTCTGTCCGTGTGTCCCTGCGGTCTGTCCGTGTGTCCCTGCGGTCTGTCCGTGTGTCCCTGCAATGTACCTGTCTCTGTCTGTGTGTCCCTGCGGTCTGTGTATGTATCTGCCGTCTGTGTGACTTTCGCTGTGTCTTGTTGTCTGTCTGTCTGTGTGTTTGTCTGTCTGTCTGTGTGTTTGTCTGTCTGTCTGTGTGTTTGTCTGTGTGACTGTAGCTGTGTCTCTTTCTGTGTCTGTCTGCCTCTGTGTCTGTCTGCATCTCTTTGTGTGTGTGTATGTGTGTGTGTCTGTCTCTGTCTGTCTGTGTGTCCTTGCCGTTTGTCTGTGTGTCCCTGCCGTCTGTGTGTTTGTCTGTGTGACTGTCGCTGTGTCTTTCTGTGTCTGTCTGCATCTCTTTGTGTGTGTATCTGTCGTCTGTGTGTTTGTTTGTGTGACTTTCACTGTGTCTCGTTGTATGTATGTCTGTCTCTGTCTGTGTGTGTCCCTGCCGTCTGTCTGTGTGTGTCCCTGCCGTCTGTCTGTGTCTGTCCCTGCCGTCTGTCTGTGTCTGTCCCTGCCGTCTGTCTGTGTCTGTCCCTGCCGGCTGTCTGTGTCTGTCCCTGCCGGCTGTCTGTGTGTGTCTGTCTGTGTCTGTCCCTGCCGGCTGTCTGTCTGTGTCTGTCTGTCTGTGTGTGTGTTTGTCTGTGTCTGTCTGTGTCTGTCTTTCTGTTTGTCTGTGTCTGTCTTTCTGTTTGTCTGTGTGTGTCTGTCTTTCTGTGTGTCTGTCTGTGTGTCTGTCTGTCTTTCTGTGTGTGTGTCTGCGTGTGTGTGTGTCTGCCTGCATGACTTTCGCAGTGTCTCATTGTATGTCTGTCCCTGCTGTCTGTCTCTGTGTGTCTGTTCCTGTGTGTGTGTCTGTCTGTTCCTGTGTGTGTGTCTGTCTGTTCCTGTGTGTGTGTCTGTCTGTTCCTGTGTGTGTGTCTGTCTGTTCCTGTGTGTGTGTCTGTCTGTTCCTGTGTGTGTGTCTGTCTGTTCCTGTGTGTGTGTCTGTCTGTTCCTGTGTGTGTGTCTGTCTGGTTTCTGTGTGTTTCTGTCTCTGTGTGTCTGTCTGTCTCTGTGTGTCTGTCTCTGTGTGTCTGTCTCTGTGTGTCTGTCTCTTTGTCTGTCTGTCTGTGTCTCTCTTTGTCTGTGTGTCTCTTTGTCTGTCTGTCTGTGTAACTGTCGCTGTGTCTGTCTGCATCTCTTTGTGTGTGTCTGTCTGCATCTCTTTGTGTGTGTCTGTGTGTCTGTCTGCATCTCTTTGTGTGTGTCTGTGTGTCTGTCTGCATCTCTTTGTGTGTGTCTGTGTGTTTGTGTGTGTCTGTCTGTTTGTGTGTGTCTGTCTGTTTGTGTGTGTCTGTCTGTTTGTGTGTGTCTGTCTCTGTCCGTGTGTCTGTCTCTGTCCGTGTGTCTGTCTCTGTCCGTGTGTCCCTGCGGTCTGTCCGTGTGTCCCTGCGGTCTGTCCGCGTGTCCCTGCGGTCTGTCCGCGTGTCCCTGCGGTCTGTCCGCGTGTCCCTGCGGTCTGTGTATGTATCTGCCGTCTGTGTGACTTTCGCTGTGTCTTGTTGTATGTCTGTCTGTGTGTTTGTCTGTGTGACTGTAGCTGTGTCTCTTTCTGTGTCTGTCTGCCTGTGTGTCTGTCTGCATCTCTTTGTGTGTGTGTGTGTGTGTGTGTGTCTGTCTCTGTCTGTCTGTGTGTCCTTGCCGTTTGTCTGTGTGTCCCTGCCGTCTGTGTGTTTGTCTGTGTGACTGTCGCTGTGTCTTTCTGTGTCTGTCTGCATCTCTTTGTGTGTGTATCTGCCGTCTGTGTGTTTGTCTGTGTGACTTTCACTGTGTCTCGTTGTATGTATGTCTGTCTCTGTCTGTGTGTGTCCCAGCCGTCTGTCTGTGTCTGTCCCTGCCGTCTGTGTCTGTCTGTCCCTGCTGTCTGTCTGTGTCTGTCCCTGCCGTCTGTCTGTCTCTGCCGTCTGTCTGTGTCTGTCCCTGCCGTCTGTCTGTGTGTCTGTCTTTCTGTGTGTGTCTGTCTGTCTGTCTTTCTGTGTGTGTGTGTGTCTGCATGACTTTCGCGGTGTCTCTTTGTATGTGTGTCCCTGTCGCTGTGTCTCTTTGTCTGTGTGTCTGTTTCTGTGTGTGTCTGTTTCTGTGTGTGTGTGTCTGTCTGGTTTCTGTGTGTCTGTCTGTGATTTTCACTGTGTCTCTTTGTGTCTCTTTGTCTGTGTCTCTGCATCTCTGTGTGGGTGTGTCATCCTGTGTGTCTGTCTGTGTCTTTGTCTGTGTGTCTCTCTCTGTCTGCCTGTCTGCATGTGTCTATCCGTGTCTGTCCCTGTCTCTGTCCGTGTGTGTATTTCTATCTTTCTGTGTGTCTGTCTGTGTGCATGTGTGTCTGTCTCTGTCTCTGTGTGTGTCTGTCTGCCTGTCTGTGTGACTTTCGCTGTGTCGCTTTCTTTGTGTGTGTGTGTGTGTGTGTGTGGCTGTGTCTTTTTGTTTGTGTGTGTGTGTCTGTGTGTGTGTGTTTTCTCTGTGTTTGTGTGTCAGTCTGTCTATCTGTCTCCGTGTGTGTGTCTGTCTCCGTGTGTGTGTGTGTCTGTCTCTGTCTGCGTGTCTGTCTCTGTCTGCGTGTCCGTCTGTCTGTCTCTGTCTGCGTGTCTGTCTGTCTGTCTGTCTGTCTCTGTCTGCGTGTCTGTCTGTCTGTCTCTGTCTGCGTGTCTGTCTGTCTGTCTCTGTCTGCGTGTCTGTCTGTCTGTCTCTGTCTGCGTGTCTGTCTGCGTGTCTGTCTGCGTGTCTGTGTGTCTTTTGTCTGTGTGTCTCTGTGTAACTGTCTCTGTGTGTCTCTTTGTCTGTGTGTCTCTGTGTGTCTCTTTGTCTGTGTGTCTCTTTGTCTGTCTGCGTGTCTGTCTGTCTGCGTGTCTGTCTGTCTGCGTGTCTGTCTGTCTGCGTGTCTGTCTGTCTGCGTGTCTGTCTGTCTGCGTGTTTTTCTGTGTAACTGTCTGTGTGTCTCTGTGTGTCTCTTTGTCTGTCTGTGTGTCTCTTTGTCTGTCTGTGTGTCTCTTTGTCTGTCTGTGTGTCTGTCTGTCTGTGTAACTGTCGCTGTGTCTGTCTGCATTTCTTTGTGTGTCTGTCTGCATTTCTTTGTGTGTCTGTCTGCATCTCTTTGTGTGTGTCTGTGTCTCTGTGTGTCTGTGTGTCTGCATCTCTTTGTGTGTGTCTGTCTCTGTGTGTCTGTCTGTCTGTGTCTGTTTCTGTCTGTCTTTCTGTCTGTGTAATTGCTGTCTCTCTTTGTCTGTGTGTCCCTGCAATGTACCTGTCTCTGTCTGTGTGTCCCTGCCGTCTGTGTATGTATTTGCCATTTGTCTGTGTGAATTTCGCTGTGTCTCATTGTATGTCTGTGTCTGTCTCTGTGTGTCTGTGTGTCCCTGCCGTCTGTCTGTGTGTCCCTGCCGTCTGTGTGTTTGTCTGTGTGACTGTCGCTGTGTCTTTCTGTGTCTGTCTGCATCTCTTTGTGTGTGTGTTTGTCTGTCTGTCTGTGTGTGTCTGTCTGTGTGTGACTGTCGCTGTGTGTGTGTCTGTCTCTGTCTGTCTGTGTCTGTCTTTCTGTCTGTGTGATTGCTGTGTCTCTTTGTATGCATGTCTGTCTCTGTTTGTGTGTCCCTGCGGTCTGTCCGTGTGTCCCTGCGGTCTGTCCGTGTGTCCCTGCGGTCTGTCCGTGTGTCCCTGCGGTCTGTCCGTGTGTCCCTGCGGTCTGTCCGTGTGTCCCTGCGGTCTGTCCGTGTGTCCCTGCAATGTACCTGTCTCTGTCTGTGTGTCCCTGCGGTCTGTGTATGTATCTGCCTGTGTGACTTTCGCTGTGTCTTGTTGTCTGTCTGTCTGTGTGTTTGTCTTTGTGACTGTAGCTGTGTCTCTTTCTGTGTCTGTCTGCCTGTGTGTCTGTCTGCATCTCTTTGTGTGTGTGTGTCTGTCTCTGTCTGTCTGTGTGTCCTTGCCGTTTGTCTGTGTGTCCCTGCCGTCTGTGTGTTTGTCTGTGTGACTGTCGCTGTGTCTTTCTGTCTGTCTGCATCTCTTTGTGTGTGTATCTGCCGTCTATGTGTTTGTCAGTGTGACTTTCACTGTGTCTCGTTGTATGTATGTCTGTCTCTGTCTGTGTGTGTGTGTCCCTGCCGTCTGTCTGTGTCTGTCCCTGCCGTCTGTCTGTGTCTGTCCCTGCCGTCTGTGTCTGTCTGTGTCTGTCTGTCTTTCTGTGTGTCTGTCTGTCTTTCTGTGTGTCTGTCTGTCTTTCTGTGTGTCTGTCTGTCTTTCTGTGTGTCTGTGTGTGTGTGTGTCTGCCTGCATGACTTTCGCTGTGTCTCTTTGTATGTCTGTCCCTGCTGTCTGTCTCTGTGTGTCCCTGTCGCTGTGTCTCTTTGTCTGTGTGTCTGTTTCTGTGTGTGTTTCTGTGTGTGTGTGTGTGTGTGTGTGTGTGTCTGTCTGGTTTCTGTGCGTTTCTGTTTCTGTGTGTCTGTCTGTGATTTTCACTGTGTCTCTTTTTTATGTGGCTGTGTCTCTTTGTCTGATTGTCTCTGTCTGTGTCTCTGCATCTCTGTGTGGGTGTGTCATCCTGTGTGTCTGTCTGTGTCTTTGTTTGTGTCTGTCTGTGTCTCTCTATGTCTGCCTGTCTGCATGTGTCTATCCGTGTCTGTCCCTGTCTCTGTCCGTGTGTGTATTTCTATCTTTCTGTGTGTCTGTCTGTGTGCATGTGTGTCTGTCTCTGTCTCTGTGTGTGTGTGTGGCTGTGTCTTTTTGTTTGTCTGTGTGTGTCTCTGTGTCTGTGTGTGTGCGTGTGTGTGTGTGTGTGTGTCAGTCTCTGTCTGTCTATCTGTGTGTGTGTGTGTGTCAGTCTCTGTCTGTCTATCTGTGTGTGTGTGTGTGTCAGTCTCTGTCTCTGTGTGTGTGTCAGTCTCTGTCTCTGTGTGTGTGTGTCAGTCTCTGTCTGTGCGTGTGTGTCAGTCTCTGTCTGTGCGTGTGTGTCAGTCTCTGTCTGTGCGTGTGTGTGTCTCTGTCTGTGCGTGTGTGTGCGTGAAAGAGAGAGTCTCCATGTCTGTGGGTATCTGACAGTGTTTGTTTGCTTTGATGTCTGTGTGCCTCTCTTTCTCTCTCTGTTTGTGTCTTTTAGTGCGTCTGTGTGTCTTTGTTTTCGTCTGTGATCTTCGGTATTTGTCTCTATGTCTAGGTCTCTGCATGTGTGTGGCCGTGTCTTTGTTCATCTGTCTCCATCTGTTTATGTCCGTGTGTCTCGGTGTATCTTTGTGTCTCTGTTTTATCTTTTTCTCTGTGTTTGTGATTTTTCTGTTTCTGTCGGTCTCTGTATTTGTGTGCGAGTGTCTATAAGTACTGTGATTTTTTTTCATGTGCTTGACTGTGTGTGTGTGTGTGTGTGTGTGTGTGTGTGTGTGTGTGTGTGTGTGTGTGTGCGCGTGTGTGTGTAGGTCTGAGAGTACAGTGTGTGAGTTGGAGTTGTTCGGTCGGGTCACGTCGTTAGACCTGAATCACGACCGCACGGAGCTGCTCACCTGCTCACGGGACGACCTCATCAAAATCATTGACCTGCGCAGCAACGCTGTGAAACAAACCTTCAGGTAAAATAAAACACACACACACACACACACACACACTTGTATTCACTGTTGTGTGAAGACTGAGTGAGTGTGTGTGTTTTCACAGTGCGCAAGGCTTCAAGTGTGGATCAGACTTCACCAGAGTCACCTTCAGGTGAGATGCGTGTGTGTGTGCGCGTGCGTGTGAGTGATAAAAACACTGGTAGTTGCCCAGTTCTCTGTTCACTTCCTCGCATCCTAAGACAAACAAAACCCAACCATGTTAACATACTAACTGGCCACTTTATCACAGGAAATTATGTGTAAATGCAGATAATCCGTTCCAGCCACCCAAAAATATTACCAATTTCCAACATGATCATATTTTTGATTATAAAAACAATTAAAACATTTTGAAAATATGTAAATGAAGTAAAATATGAAATAAATATACATTAAATCTCACTTAACCTTTTTTTATTTATTTTTTTTAAAAATTGGCAAAACTGAAAACCTCTCCCTTTTATTTTTGCTATCTTCCTTGCTGACATTCTTGGGAACCATGGTGCTATTTCTTCACAAAATCTTGCACTAAATACAATGAAACCACACAAAAAAATGTGGACCCACTTCGCTTTGCTTTCCACTGATGCGAACAAGTTTTAATCGGCTACCGGACGTACGTGCAACCCGTTTGATCGCTCATGTGCCCAAAATGCTTTGCATGCCAAAGCAAATTTCTTGCAGAATTTTAGTTCTTAAGGCGAAAATTGGCGAGACGAGGCATTCGTATGCTAATGTTTTAGTGTAAACACAAGGGACATGAATCGACAGCCACATCAACTTGCGTCTTTATCCTGGGAATATTATCTCAAACAAAAGACGTGAAATTTGTAAAAAGCAAAAATGTAAATAACCAGTGTGTGAAAACTCGTCCTTAAAAGCAGCAGCTAAATCTAATAAGCCGACCCTCACTCAGTCACTCACCTGTAGCAAAGGCATTCAAAAAAAAAGGAAAAAAAAATAATAATGAAAAGAAATAAAGAGTGCTTTCCAGCTCTGGCCGAGCAGCCTGGTTCGACACACACTCTGTAGGATAAAAGGAATGTACTGTCTTACTAAAAATGAAGAAATTTTGATATTTATAAATAAACACCAGCCCTCGCTGCTTAATAATGAGTCGCTCGGCAAATACACATGGACTAATGAGTGAGTTTTTTTTTTTCTTTTTTTTTTTTTTTTAAATAGAAAGGTTGGGTGCTTAGTTTTGATTTATCCACTGACGCAGCCTTGTTCCATGTTCTGCACGTTATGACGAGTGTCATAGCAGGACAGTCGTGTTTTAGGTAAACCTTGACACTAGTTGTAATGTAGGAATGTAAACTTTTCCCTCTAAGGTCGAGCACAGGCAGTTCGGTTGGTTTGAGTTTCTTTATAATCTAGATAAAATAATACAACAATGAAATATGTTGCACATGTTGCCTTTCAGTAAATAACTTTCATTATATTAGTGCACCGCTGTTTAAAATAGTTGTAAATAAGTAAATAAATGCTACACAATAAATTAAACACTTTAAATAGGAGATCCCAGTTACACACACACACACACACACCTGTAAACCATGATCAGATAGAGAATTGTTATATAAGTATATAAGTGATAAATAAAAGGCATATTGAATTAAATTTAGATAACATTTTATGTATGTGTGTGTAGTCCTGATGGCAGTTATGTCGCAGCGGGTTCAGCAGATGGCGTTCTGTTCGTGTGGAATGTTTTGAGTGGGAAAGTGGAGCGGACCCTTGACAAAGGACACAGGTAAAGTGTACACACACACACACGCACGCGCTTTTCTTTTTTTACTATTTGTATGAACTACAGTATCACATGGAATTTAAATGAACTCTTTCTCACTACGTGTGTGTGTGTGTGTGTGTTAGCTCCTCAGTTAACGCGGTGTCGTGGTCTCCGTCCGGATCCTTCGTGCTCAGCGTGGAGAAAAGCAACAAAGCTGTGCTCTGGTCTGACTTGTGATTGGTCCAGCTCTGCTGCGTCCGATCGGCTCACATCCATCCATCCATCCAGCCTGCCTGGGATCGGATTGGCTCTAATTTGGATCGGACTCGCCCTGCTCTGAATGGTCCAGCTCCACTCTCTCCTCTGATTGTCTCTGCTCTGCTCCACTCCGCTCGATTTGCCTCACATCCGGCCTGCTCTCTGACCGAGCGATTGCGAGGGTCTACGCCCGCCCGGCTCCGCTTCACCTTGGTCTCATTCCTGCTCCACTCACTTTTTACCTAGTACATATACTACATTACCCAGAATGTGTTTTATGGTGTTGGAGCCAACGCGTCCGTGTATGTGTATATATATAAAAGGCTCCAATTTGGCCAATATAACCCTTTTATCTCAGTTCTCCTGTGTGTGTGTATCATGGTTTTATAAGACCTCGATTCTTGTCAACATCACTTCCTGTCCAAACTCTATTATTAATCATAAATATTAATTATATATTATTTTTAATTAATAATGATATTGATGCAGATGTTTAGGCTAATTCTAGCTCTTTAAATTAAACAAAGGTTTTTGTTTGAATATTTTACGAATTAGCGTTAGCTTGTAACGCAGAATAACATTTCTGCACATGACACTAGCAAAGCTAGCGTTAGCTCACTGTTCCACCAAGTTATTATTAGTGACTAATGCTTACTTATTATGAGTAGTGCTTACAGCCTGTGCTGTAATTATTATTACTCTCTGAATATTATAATGGAACTTAATGAGGCCTTAATGTTTACAAAAAAAGTAATTAGCAAAACACACACACACACAGATGAACTGACATGTTAAATGTGATGTATTGCTGAAACCTGATGGTTTAAGATGCAGAGATGATTGACAGAAAAATTAACCAAACACTGCCGCCCATAAAAATAATAATTATTATAATAATAATGATAATAAATAACAAACCTCATGCAGGTAGAGATTCATCATCTGCTGTTGGATTAGTAACACACGCACACGGTACTTCAACAGTCTGAAGTGGGTGTGGCTTAACATAAACACTTTGAAGTGGGTGTGGCTTATGATGAAGTAACCTGCAAATTAAGTGCACTTTAATTAAGCCCTAAAATGTCTGTTGAAGAAACACACACAAGCACACACACACACGGTGCTCTCCCCTTGCACACTCTTCTGTACGGTTTCATCATCCTCTGTGCCACAGCATCTCACTGGCTCCTTCCATTAAAATGGGCGTGACTTCAGTATAGCACTTTGCAGTGGGTGGAGCTCAGGATGACCCTTGAACCCTGTTGGCTAATGAACTGTGTAAAGTATAATGTATGTATGTGTCTGTGTACGAGACACCATGTTTACACACAATGAAACATGTAACATGACTCAACCGCCTCCTGTCATTTGTTAAAAGGTTTATGGGGATTTTGGGGCACGTAAACGAGAGATACTGAAACAATAGGATTAAAACTCTATAAACCAGTAAATGTCATCAGTTGGAAAAATGTACAGACAAATCCTGAAATGGCTTCCTCAATATATAAATGAAGGAACATTTACATGCACTTAGGCTGTTGGATTTTTTTTTTAATCACTCCACAGGTTTTACACACAGGAGACACAAGTATTTTTCCAAAAAATGTTGGCAGACATGTTATTTCACTTATAATTCACTATAAATACAACAATTTCCAAACAGCAGAAGGTACCATAGGCATTTGGGTTAACCACTATATATGTAATAATTAATAAAATAACCTTCCCAACAGTGTTTGACTCATGGTACTTCTGGTTTATAATTTTGTAAGTCGCTCTGGATAAGAGCATCTGCCAAATGCCTAAGTGTAAATACTGTGCACGTACAGTGGTGTGAAAAACTATTTGCCCCCTTCCTGATTTCTTATTCTTTTGCATGTTTGTCACACTTAAATGTTTCTGCTCATCAAAAACCGTTAACTATTAGTCAAAGATAACATAATTGAACACAAAATGCAGTTTTTAAATGAAGATTATGTTATTAAGGGAGAAAAAAAACTCCAAATCTACATGGCCCTGTGTGAAAAAGTAATTGCCCCCCCTTGTTAAAAAATAACTTAACTGTGGTTTATCACAGTTAAAAGTTCAATTTCTGTAGTCACCCCCAGGCCTGATTACTGCCACACCTGTTTCAATCAAAAAATCACTTAAATAGGAGCTACCTGACACAGAGAAGTAGACCAAAAGCACCTCAAAAGCTAGACATTATGCCAAGATCCAAAGAAATTCAGAAAAAAATGAGAACAAAAGTAATTGAGATCTATCAGGCTGGTAAAGGTTATAAAGCCATTTCCAAAGCCTTGGGACTCCAGCGAACCACAGTGAGAGCCATTATCCACAAATGGCAAAAACATGGAACAGTGGTGAACCTTCCCAGGAGTGGCCAGCCGACCAAAATTACCCCAAGAGCGCAGAGACAACTCATCCGATAGGCCACAAAAGACCCCAGGACAACATCTAAAGAACTGCAGGCCTCACTTGCCTCAATTAAGGTCAGTGTTCACGACTCCACCAAAAGAAAGAGACTGGGCAAAAACGGCCTGCATGGCAGATTTCCAAGGCGCAAACCACTTAAGCAAAAAGAACATCAAGGCTCGTCTCAATTTTGCTAAAAAACATCTCAATGATTGCCAAGACTTTTGGGAAAATACCTTGTGGACCGACGAGACAAAAGTTTAACTTTTTGGAAGGTGCGTGTCCCGTTACATCTGGCGTAAAAGTAACACAGCATTTCAGAAAAAGAACACCATACCAACAGTAAAATATGGTGGTGGTAGTGTGATGGTCTGGGGTTGTTTTGCTGCTTCAGGACCTGGATGGCTTGCTGTGATAGATGGAACCATGAATTCTACTGTCTACCAAAAAATCCTGAAGGAGAATGTCCGGCCATCTGTTCGTCAACTCAAGCTGAAGCGATCTTGGGTGCTGCAGCAGGACAATGACCCAAAACACACCAGCAAATCCACCTCTGAATGGCTGAAGAAAAACAAAATGAAGACTTTGGAGTGGCCCAGTCAAAGTCCTGACCTGAATCCTATTGAGATGTTGTGGCATGACCTTAAAAAGGCGGTTCATGCTAGAAAACTCTCAAATAAAGCTAAATTACAACAATTCTGCAAAGATGAGTGGGCCAAAATTCCTCCAGAGCTCTGTAAAAGACTCGTTGCAAGTTATCGCAAACGCTTGATTGCAGTTATTGCTGCTAAGGGTGGCCCAATCAGTTATTAGGTTCAGGGGGCAATTACTTTTTCACACAGGGCCATGTAAGTTTGGATTTTTTTTCTCCCTAAATAATAAAAACCATCATTTAAAAACTGCATTTTGTGTTTACTTGTGTTATCTTTGACTAATAGTTAAATGTGTTTGATGTTCAGAAACATTTAAGTGTGACAAACATGCAAAAGAATTAGAAATCAGGAAGGGGGCAAATAGTTTTTCACACCACTGTATATACAACATCAGACACCACACAGTCATTAAAATCTTTTGGACTTTTTTTTTCTCTACTGCTCAGAAATGTTTTGTGTAAAGACACTTGAAGTAACATTTACAAAACCATCTACAGTATATCCACAGTAAAACAAGACGGATACTAATGTAATCTAAAAGGCTGCTCGGCAAGCAAAAAACAACTCCAAATTCTACTGCACATGGGGACAAATATGTTTTTGGAGAAATGTCCACTGAAACAAAAATTAACCTTTTTGGCCATAACGACTGTCTGAAAGGAAAACTGAAGCCCAGGGGTGGCAGTATTGTATGGGTGCGTTGAAGCAACATCTCAAGACAGAAAGTTAAAGCTTGGTCACAAATGGTCCGTCTGAATGGACAAAGACCTCAAGCATACTTTCAAAGTTGTGGCGAAATGGCTTAAGGACAACAAACTCAAGGTATTTAAGCAGCCATGACCTCAATCCAATCAGGTGACCTGAAACATTTTAATTTATACAATTTACCAAATACCAGCTAAGTGTAGGTAAACTTCTGACCCACTGGGAATAATAAAAGCTGAAAAAAATTATTATTCTGTCATTTCACATTTTCAAATAAGGTAGTCATCCATGTCCAACTGACATAGGACAGGGAATGATTACTAGGATTAAATGTCAGGAATTGTGAAAGGCTGAGTTTAATAGATCCTGTTCGAGACCTCTGTCAGTTCCTGGTTAGAACATCAACACTGACCACTGTTTTTGAGATTTTCTGTTTTTCTTTTCTTAGTCGCTTATTATTGCAGTAACACCTTATGCACAACACTGGAACATGAGCACATGTGTGTGTGTGTGTGTGCGATTATGCTAAGCATCCCGCTGAGATAACCATTTGTAATCTGCGCTTAGACTGGGGCCCAGATCGCTGACTCTGACAACATGGGTTTATATGAGAAAGCAGTCCGGACATATTTACACTCCACGTCTGCATTACAGTTTATTTTATCACAGTACACTTTTATTACACTCATGTGTTGTTATAATACAGTATAAACTGCCTGGCTAAAAAAAAAAATGTCTCTTTCAGATGGGTGAAAGTATTGTCCTAAGTTAAGCAACAAAAACAACTAAGGATATTTAGGATTACTAAAATTGGGTTGAACATAATAAAAAAAAACCAACCTGGAAGGAAAAGTGCTAAACTGTTAACTTTGTGGGCGAAAGGAAAGCATGAACGGAGATTACTTAAACGTTTAATGTGATTGCATCATAAAAAATCTACAGTAGAAACCAGAGCTATATTTAATAGAGAAAGTAAGAGCATTTCCGTATACACACAATGTGTTGAGAGATTGGACTTTGGAGCGATGGAGAAAAAGGTCATGTGGTCTGATGAGTCCAGACTGACCCTACTGAAGAGCGATGGGCGTGTCAGGGTAAGAAGGGAAGCTCATGAAGCGATGCTCCCATCATGCATAGTGGAGACAGTGTTATGATCTGGGGTTGATCAGTTGCTCAGGTCGAGACGTTATGGGGCAATAAAATTAAGTCAGCTGACGACCTGAATGTACTGAATGACCAGGTTGTCACATCTATGGAGTTTTTCCTCCCTGACGATACGGCCATAATATAGTACTGATAAAGAGTTCTGAATCGTTTTCACACATGAACTCGTGTTCATGTAGTCACAGTGAAAGGCGATCAAATAAAATGAGTTTTTTTTAAACCAGGCAGTGCATAATCTCTTTATAAAACATTAATGATCAACAGTGTGTGTGTGTGTGTGTGTGTGTGTGTGTGTAAGGGTGCATGGGAATCCTGCTGACTCTAACAAAGTGAGCCAGTCCAATGAGAGGAGTGTAAAGGTGGAGCTTCTCTCACACACACATTACAAATACAGCCACACACACAGCGCTCACCTAAACACACACCTGGCTACCTGTGTGACCGTGCACCCTGTGTCTCTCCTTTACACACGTACGCATGTGAGTCTCTTTCTTTCTAACGCTGATTATGTGTTCAATAAGATCTTTATTCTTGAGAAGGAAGCATATTAATAATTATAATTGTAATAGAGTTATTTTTAATACATTTTGTATTTTTTACGCAGTATTTTATAATGTAGTCATTATAAATAAGTTTTCATTATTTATTTTACATAACTTTAAATATATGTCTTAATATATGTCTTAAGTTAAAATAATTTGTTGTACACGTTCCGCCAAATTTAACAAAACTATAAACACTTTTAAAAAGAACAATTTTTTATTTATTTAACGAGCAAAACAGTGTGCTCATTGCAAAATTGTTCTTATATTACTCATCATAAACATGTTTATTAAATCATATTCGCATATACTCTGTATGTTGCCTACTTTTACTCCATGTTTGTTAGTTTCTTAGTGTAGGTATCTAAGATAAAGGACTAAAGTAAAGTGCGTTGTGCATTTGGTTGGAATTGAAGCCTATTATAATGTTAGTAGGATGAGGATGAAGAGGATGATGAGGCAACGAATTAAGGTTAAGGAGCAGAATGCTGATGAGGAGGAAACAGATAATCAAGACAATCTCCTCAAGTTAATAATACCATTATAAGTCAATTAAAATGAGCAACGGATGGTGCCGTGGCTTAGTGGGTAGCACTGTCGTCTCGGACCTCCAGGGTCCAGGTTCGATTCACCCTGGTGTCTGAGTGCATGGAGTTTGCATGTTCTCCTCGTGCTTGGTGGGTTTCCTCCGGGTACTCCGGTACTTTCCTCTCACAGGCCAGAGACATGCGGGTTAGGCTAATTAGCGTCTTGGATCGGCACTCATGGGATAGGCTCCAGGCACCGCGTGATCCAGGATAAAGCGGTGTACACAATGAGTGTGTGAAATGAGCAGCTTATGTTTAAGACAACTAGGAAAACACAAAATGATCACATTATAAAGCATTTGCTGGTGTATATATAGTGGTTTGGAATTATTAGCCAGCATTAGCATGTAGTTTTATTCACAACACATGTAAGCTTGTGTCTTAGCCAAAATAAAACAGCATTCCACAGTTAGTAACTGATACATCATGATTTTATGAAATGTAAAATAAAAACATCTACTGCATGAAATCAAAAAATAATTATGGAATAGCAACTAAATGGTCACTATTTTGTAGCCTTTAGCAAACGACAAGTTTGATGTCTGATGGCGGCCATATTGAGAGCCACGTTATATGTTGTGAACCTTTTTCCTCTTCTTCCTGATTCAGTTGTGTGTGTGTGTGTGTGTGTTAAATTGTGCAATTTGTCTTCTCTTTCCTCTGTAGTTGGCACCATGAGTCCAAAGCACGTCATTTATAAAAAGCTGTCACGTGACAAATCCGTAAGAATTACTTTCCATCTCAAGTAGTGTTCTATGGAGCGTGGAGTGTGACAGCGTGAAATAAACAAACAAATTTGTCATTAAATAAAGCATTAAAAGTAGAATTAATTAGTTAAAAGTGTCATTAAGTTAATTCGGTTAATAATGCATATTTATTTAGTTAATCTTGTATATTTTCTATCTTAAAATGTATTTATTTCAAGATTGATTATTTCATGAGCGTCAGCAGAGGTAGAGGGTAACTAAGAACATTAACTTTTTTTGTGTACTTAAATTATTTTTTTTTACACATATATAATTTACTTGAGAGGTTTTATTGGTGGATGCTGTAACTTTTACTCCACTACATCCTACAACAAATATCTGTACTTTCTACTTCACTACAGTGTAACATTTGAACTGTAACCTGCAGACTATTAGATGTATCTGCTTGTTTCGCCTTCCCTCCGTGAAGCGCTAAATCATTTAGCAGGTGTTTAAAATCAGAACAGAATGGTTGCAGACATGGACGAAACAGCATGTTCACAGTCAGGAAGGAAGCGCAAAGAAAGAGAGAAAAAGAGAGAGAGAGAGAGAGAGAGAGAGACTTTTACTATGACTTAAAGACTACAGTCATTACAATGCAAGCTTTGTACATTTGATACAGAAATGTAAATAAAGGACTTCTACTTTTACTTGAATAATATTGTGGCTGGTGTAAATAATACTCAACTTTTTCTCATGTAGGTTTATAACAGGTACAATATTATTCAAGTAAAATTTGTCTTCTTTGCCCACAAGTTAGTTGCTAGTTGGACACACTACAAAATAATTTAATCAAACTATGTGGACGGTCAATCATTGTGATAAATAAATAAATAAATATATCTTCAATTATATATATAAAAAAAATTGGAATTTATTAAAAAAATCAATTTTAAATATTTATGTCTCAATTTCAAATGTTAAAGACACACAATAAACAATAAATCATTTATTTATTTAACCCTAATGTTAATTATTCAATTAATTATTTAATGCTAACGGTTTATTTATTTGCACCATTATTTATTTAATATGGTCACCTTCCACTCTTCATAATGTTTAGCTGCTAGGCACAGAATCAGTTGGTTCTTGTAACTTTATTGTTTATTGTTTGATGCTAGGTGGGAATTTACATGGGGAGGCGGGACTTTGTGGACCACTGTGGAACTGTCGATCCTGTTGGTAAGTCAGCTCATCCATAACGGCTCAGGTCAGAGATGGTTAGTTAGCTAAGATATGGTGGAGCTTAAAGTCCAAAAGTGAAATATCGAAAGGTCATAAAGGATGGAAGTGTATGAGACTCCAAATGCTAAAGGGTGAAAAATAAAAGAGCCCATAGAGGCTTAGGGCTGTTGGTGTCCCATATTGTTTCATTATTAATCTCTGGGGTATGTTAATGAGGCAGTGCCCTAAAGGCGAATGCTAAGCAAAAAAAAAAAAACATTTATTTATCCGTCCTATACTTATTCCTTATTAGTTGGTTCTATCTGAAATGGATTAATTGTGTGTGTGTGCATGTATGTGTACCTCTCAGATGGTGTAGTACTGCTCGATCCACATCAAATAAAAGGAAAGAAAGGTGAGAGAACATTGCTTTTATTACTTAATTATAGCAGTCATCTAGCTAGTTTGCAAAGTAGCCAATGCATGTTTGAAAAGTTGTTAGATGGCATTAAAACATTATTTTCTTTTCCGCAAAAAAACAACAACTATTATACAGATGTATTTTCATGCAACAATATTTGACAAGTTAAAAAGTTGTAACATGATGGAATTCTGCTTTGTGTTGTAACATGATGGAATTGTAACATGATGGAATTCTGCTTTGTGATTGGTCAGATCCTGAAGATTAGACACTAGAGGGCGCTGATGATGTTACTTTCTAAGACAAAACAGCTAGTAACAGTATTGTGTTTGTTGTATTTTATAAAACACTATATGACGAAATGAACATCTTTTCCACTCATGGTGTGTGTGTGTGTGTGTGTGTGTGTGTGTGTGTGTGTGTGTCTGCCAGTGTACATCATGTTGTCATGTACCTTCCGTTATGGTCGAGATGATTCAGATATGCTGGGTTGGGCGTTTCGGAGGGATATCTACGTGTGCACGAGGCAGGTGTATCCCCCACTGCAGGACCGTGAGCGCAGCATCCACACCAAGCTGCAAGAAAGGCTGCTGCGTAAACTTGGAAACGAAGCCCATCCCTTCTTCTTTGAGGTAACAGTGAGGGCTCAAATTTCAAAAGAATTTATTGCAACAGTCACGTTAATAAATAAATCATTTTGCTTTATTTGTCCCCGTTAAACGTAATGCCTTTTCTAATGCATTTTTGCATATAAGATGCGTATAAGATGCATATAAGGTTTTAAAGACTAGAGTTTAGAACTAAAGGCTAACACTTACAACCCAAGTGCTTTAAATGCTAATATTGTAGTAGCACCCTGAACTCCAAGAGTAAAAAAGTCAATAGGCCAAAAATCTAACAGTGTAGATCTAATGGATGAAGGCTAAAGTCTATAAACAAAACTGTGAGAGAGAAAATGCCTTAAAGACAAAGTAGCCATAACTATTGTTCTGAAGACATTCATGTGCCCTAAAGGCCAACGTTAAGGCACCAAGTGCCCGAAAGACCTAGACTGAACAACCAAGAGCTTTTAATGCTAAAGGGCTATGAACTCTAATGACCTGAAGAGTAAAAATGGCTAGATGCCTAAAAGTCTAAGCTTAAGACAAATGTCTAAGGACTAAAGTTGAAGAATAAAGAGCGTAATAAAAATTAAATGCCCCAAAGTCAAAGTTTAAATATCTAATGTTCTAAAGATTAAGAATTTATCTTCCTGACAGGTCACTTCCTGACAGGTCATTGAGATGCACCAAGTGCCCTAAAGGCTAAAAGTGCAAAGCCAAGTGATATAAATGCTTACTTTAAACGACTAAGCTCCCCAATGTCCAAGAGTGCCAAAGGTCACCAGTGAATGCAAAACACTAATGAATAAAGTCTAAAGACAAAGGGGTAAATAAGAAAATGCCCTAAAGGCATAGTGCAACTAAGATTCTAAATACTGTTAACTGAAGGCCAACACAGAAGCCCTAAGTGCCTCGATGTGCCCTAAAGTCTTTTTGAGTTTTTTGTTTGTTTTGTACAGTATGATGATGAGGTGTGTTCTTCACGTTGTGTGTTTCAGTTCCCCGATAACCTGCCGTGCTCTGTGACTCTGCAGCCAGCACCCACCGATGAGGGCAAGGTAAGCAGGACAACCGTGACAACATTTACAGTTACAACATCATACTAGCCCCTATAACATATTATTAATCGGTCGACTATAACAACATACATGGGATTTGTACAACACTAAAAAACTGTACAGTATATCAGGACAAAAATACACAACTCCATAATACACTACTTATCACTCACTCATCGCCTACACCACTTGTCTATCCCAGGAGACTCGGGCATAAGGCGAGGTACCCAAAGGTCACCAGTGAATGCAAAACACTTATGACTAAAGTCTAAGGACAAAGGGGTAAATAAGAAAATGCCCTAAAGGCATTTAGGGGTGCCAGTCCGTCACAGTGCACACACACATATACACCCACTCACATGGTCATTCACACAATACGGGCAATTTGGAATTGCCAATTAGCCTAACTGTGAGAGAAAACTGGAGTACCCGGAGAAAACCTACCAAGCCCAGACCTAAGGCAGGAATCGAACCCTGAGGAATCGAGGTGCAAGGCCACAGTGCTAACGACGACGCCACCTCCAAAATACACCAAGAAAATACAAATGAGCAATAATATCTGATAAGGGTGCTTGGAATGATATTTAGCCCTGGAACACTGAAAGCTCTCTCTCTCTCTCTCTCTCTCTCTCTCTCTCTCTCTCTCTGTGTCTACAGCACTGTGCGGTGGAGTTTGAGGTGAAGGCCTTCTGTGCTGAGAATCAGGATGAGAAAGCTCATAAGAGGTAACTATCTGATGCACGCTTTAATATTCTGATTATATATGATACATGAACTTATGCGCTCTCTCCCTCTCCCTCTCCCTCTCTCTCTGTAGGAGCTCTGTGCGTTTAGCTATAAGGAAGGTGCAGCATGCTCTCGATAAAGGCGACGCTCCTCCATCATGCGAGACAACCTGCGAGTTTATGATGTCAGACAAGCCTCTCCACATGCGTGTCGCTCTAGAGAAAGAGGTCGGGCTTCCTGTTTAGCATCTATTCTAACTTGTTGTGCTGATCGCTGTATAAATGGCGCTACAGCTGCACACCAGCGAGCTGGATCAGGATCTGGATGTTTAGTCTGGGATTCTTTAAAACCTTTCATTTGATCCTGCTCCGACTCTAAGTCTAGAAAAAGATAACAAACTACAAGCTGTGTAGCTCAAGGAGCAAACTGTCTGTCTATCTATCTATCTATCTATCTATCTATCTATCTATCTATCTACAGTATCTATCTATCTATCTATCTATCTATTGAGCAATATGGTTTCCTGTCTATCACTTTTTCTTTTTTAAACTCCCCCCCTCTCTCCCTCTCTCTTAGACATATTATCATGGGGAACCGATCAACGTCAGTGTGGACATTGATAACAGCTCCAGCAAGGATGTAAAGAACCTTGTAGTATCAGGTAACGCACACACACATACACACTCTCTCTTTCTCTTTCCATCTCTCTCTCTCTAACACACACAGCACTATTTTTAAGGTCTTATCCTATCTCTCTGTCTGTCTCACCCACAGTTGAGCAGATGACTAATGTGGTGTTGTACTCCAATGACAAATACACAAAATCTGTAGCCTGTGAGGAAACCACGTAAGACACACACACACACACACACACACACACACACACACACACACACACACACACACACGCATAAGTAGAAACACTTGCACATGCACTGGTCCCAGTCTGCTCATGACATCACCACTGATTTGTGATGTTGCCGTAGAGACGTGGTGCCGTCTGGAACCAGCCTGAAGAAAGTGTACACTCTGTACCCCTTACTGAAGAACAACCGTGAGAGGCGGGGCTTAGCACTGGACGGGAAGCTGAAGCACGAGGACACCAACCTGGCTTCTTCTAGCATGTGAGAGAACAGCACACTCTGTCAGAGCAATGTATTATGGAAAGGAATTAGAGGTACACTAGAAGGCGTAAGTTTCAAGGCTAAACTGAGACAGAGCGAGAGAGAGAGAGAGAGAGAGAGAGAGAGAAAGACCAGGGACTGTAAAAGACGGTAAAAGACATGGACAGTTAGTCTAAGCACCCTAAGACTGAGTAAACAGTGAGCTGTCTGTTGAAATGTTGAAGGTTGGGGAAAAAAGGGTATTATAAAGTCTAAACATACAGGACAAATGCCCTAAAGGTTAAGAGACAAAAAGAAAACAAAGGATCCAGAAGCAACTCAGGGTCCTTAAGGCAAAAGATTATGTATTCTCCATGCAAATCTCTAAGGTCTTTAACTACTATAGGACCCAAACGGGCCAAGGTCCATGAAGGCAAAGGTGTAAGCATTATGACTTTGTCTCAAGGCACAAAGATATAAGCATTTAATATGCTGTGGTCACTAAAGACAAAGAGCAGCATGAAATACTGGAATGAAAGAATGAAGACCCTTATGGTTAGAGGCAAACATGTAAACCTTCTATATGCTATAGTCAAGGAGCAATACTCTAAGGGCCCTCAAGGCTAAGGACAAAGGTGTAAAGATTATAAAGGCCCTATAGGCTAAAGGTGTTGTAAAATCCAGTGTCACTGTGGGTTCCTATAAGTCGGACATTAAAAACTAAATGCAAAGGTGTTGAGTATTCTACTGTACAGGATAGGCTATAGTTCCTAAAGGATAAGAATAAAGCTCCAACAGTGCTAAATACAAGGAGGACTGAGGACAAAAAAAAACAAGTGAGTGCAAAGACGCAAATATTAAAGATTAAAGTAAGTGTAAAAGTAAAAGTTTGTGGACACTGAAGACTAAAATGAAGGACTAAGGTTCTGAAAAGTTTTTTTTTTTTTGAAGATTTATTCATTTTGAGCAAAATTTTGATAAATGTTACACTATAATAGTGGAACTGATTGTGTGCATGCAAATGTTTACATGTGTGTGTGTGTCCAGAGTGAAGGCGGAGGTGTTGAAAGAGATTCTCGGGATTCTGGTGTCCTACAGAGTGGTGGTCAGAGGCACAGCAGCTGGGTGAGTATGTGTGTGTGTGTGTCTATTTGTGCAGAAAGCACTAAACTAATTCTTTCACTATTTATCACGCAGTGTTTATTACCATGTTATAGACGTATAAATGTTATTTAAAAGCTGTATAATAATCTATTTCATGATTTGGGTTTTACAGCATGATTGGTTCGAGGTATGTCCAAATTAAACATTACAAAACTGTGTAGAGTTTATGTTTTAAATATTCTTAATATAAATGATCAACTTTGTACTGTATGTAAACAAAGTGTGTGCATGTGTGTGTTTAGTGAGGTTGCTGTGGAGGTGCCATTTCTTCTCATGCATCCCAAACCTGAGGAAAGTGAGTTATACTACAGTACATAAACAAATTGTGAGAGTTAGTTGGAAACTACTTAGGAAAATATGTAGAAATAGGAGTTTATCCTTCAATATAATTTGGAGGTAACGAGTTCCTACTTTACCTACAACGCTGTTTGACTGCCTGCTGAACTGCCTGCTGATACTAATGTAGCTGGATTAGCCTTCATCTCGCTTCATCTTTACATAAGGAAAGTGATACAGCACTGTTGAATCATTTAGTCCTCTCGCGTTCTCATCCTTAAATACACTCTGCTGAAACGGCAGTTAAAGGAGTTCCTGGGAGGCCAACGTTTCAGACGTGAATCAGACAGGCAGTCCAATCATGGCTTCAGCGTACTAAGAAACCTTTCTACCTTGATGGTATCCAAGCACTAGTGAAACACTGGGATAAGTGCATTAGTATAGCAGCGGACCTTTCTTCTTCTACGCTGCATTTCTCATAATATGACATTAAAGGATTAAATGAGCTACACCAGAGTAAGCACTGTTAGGAGCTAACAGCCAAACCTGAAAGCCATTAAACACTGTTGTAAATGCACTAGCAAGCGGCTGCTTCAATGCTAACAGGAATAACAAAAATACGACTGATACTGTAAGCACCGAATCTCAAATATTTTTAAATAAACACATTTAATATGCTTTAGGGGGACGTTATCTTTAATGTAACAACAGGAAGGTGTTGTTTTGTTTGTGTCTGTTAAAATTGTACAGTACATAACATTTTTCCATTTCATCCTAGAAAAAAAAAACTGTGTTTGCTGTTAGCCTTGTTATTAAAGTTATTCATTAATTGTTCTATTTTATACTCCTAACAGCCGAGCAGATATTCTTGTTTGAATTGTTTTGTTGAATCTGTTCAGTTAGCTTTCCCATTAGCGATTATTTCTCTTAAGTTGTATGTAGCAGTAGTAGCTTAGCTTAGGCGATTGGTTTGCTTCCGCTTTATTACTTTAAATTGAGAATAATATACAATGTGCTACTTTTTCATTATTGACTGAAATCTTGTTTCTCTCCCTCTCTCTTGTCTTGGACCAGTTAAAGACAGGTGAGACTTTCCCAGTGTAAAAAGAAATTATAATCTTTGACTTCAGACTTGATGGAGCTAGCAACTCTGTACTAGCATGACTGATTCATTTCACTTCAGTGGCGCTTAATCCTAGCCAACTAACTTACATTAGCTAACACTGATGATGTCTGACAGGATTTTAAAGCCATACAAATAATTACAAAAGTGCCAAAAGCAGCAGTAATGCCACTTTTAAACGACCTTTGGTTAGCTAGTTAGCTCCATTTTTACGGCCATTAGAAAACGTATTTCCACGATTGTGTTGCCATTTAGTGTTCCACTGATATAACTTTTTTTATTAATGGTATTAACTGAAGCCCCTTAACATCTCATACTTAAAAATTAATTTTATACGAGTCTGTATATCTGTTATAGGTTGTAAAAAATGTCAAACACAACATTTACTCAACCCTTTTACCTGAACACCCCTCTGAAATATGAGCATGTGAAACCTTCCAAAAATAAAACATTCACCCAGAACTTGTATTACATCATAAGGAATATGTGAGAAAATGCAAGGTTGAGTCGAAAATTATCCGCACTCTGGTTATATAAAAACTTCCCTTGGCCTCACTGTCTTATCAGTGTATTTAAGATTACTGCTGTGCAAGTGTAAACTCACCAGCAGGAGTGCGGATAATTTTTGACTCACCATCACCATTGCATTCTTCTGCTTTTTTCTGAATTTTAATGCCATTGTTTAGTTATTAAAACAGCACATTTGTAAATAAATGACTAAAAGTTAAGTAAAAATAAATAAATGAAGTAACTCTAAAATAACACACTGCCATTAGCATAGACGTTAATTCACCAACTTTGAAACCTGGTAAGAAACATTTAGCTTGCTTGGGGAAAAAAAAAGATTTCAATACACTGTATAATACTGTAAATAATAGGGGAAAAAAATGTAATTACATTTACACAAGTTAAATATCCAACCAAGTTATGAAGTCCAACCCGGTAGATGTCAGTGCAGCGTCACTTAACGATCCCACATGTTAGCACACATGTCCGCTTGCTTTCCTTTATGTGCGATTGTGTGTGTTTGTGTAGTGAGGACACGGATATGGTGTTCGAGGAGTTTAAGCGCTCATATCTCAAAGGCGTGGTCGGCGATGATGATGAATCCGCTGAGGACTCCTGAGACTCCGATCATCTCTTTTTCATTATTTACTCTACAGTGATTATTACAGTGTTATAGAGTTTATTAAAGGGTGAAGGTGTATTAGGTGGAAGAAGTTCTAGTGCTGCTAGTGACCTGTCTTTATTCAGCATCTGATTAGTTGGTGACTATTGAATAAAAATTAGTGTGTAACTGGAACGCTGCATGTGTTTTTTCTTGTGTAACACATATACACACACATTACAATTCACAATTCACATGTACAGTATATTTAGTTTTAGTATTTATCGTTATATTAATAATATATGAATGTAAAGTATATTACAACATATCAAGGTTCACATGCTCTCTTTTTAATATCTCATTATTTCTATAGTAACAGCTCACATGTGCATATTTGTACACTGGATGCTCCATATGGTCTGATCATATGTTTTAATAATAAGGATTGATGCTGTTGGTATACTGTATATATATATATATATATATATATATATATATATATATATATATATATATATATATATATATACAGTATACCAACAGCATCAATATATATAGGATATCTTGATGAAATACATACTGTATGCTCAGGAGTATGGACACACCCCAACACACACACACACACACAGTGATGCTGTGATAAACTCTTATCTCTACACAGATCTAACAAAGGAAACACCTGCTGCTGCTTACCAGATTACACACACTGATGGATCAGATGGCACTTGTACACACGCAACCCAGGACAACACAAACACACACACTCACAGAGACATATCTTTGTTCCAGGTACAATGTTCATGGAATGAATATATGAACAGAGCATAAATAAAGGTCAGTTTGTCAGGAAATTTGATGTGGGGCTTTGTCAAGGACTAGAGCTGCATTCACATTCCCAGCCTGATGTGCATCAAATCGGATTTTTTTTCCCCCTAATGTGACACAGATCTGATTTTGTTTAAGGCTGTCTGAATGCACAAATCAGATTTTTTCTAAATCTGAGTCACTGTCTCGGGTCACATATGACCACGTAAATGAAAACAGACTGAATATACAGCTGTCTAACTGCTTGCCATTCTCCAGAGGAAAGAATTCCAAGCACAGTTTTTGTTAAAATCACATCTGCCATGATATGAAAATCCGATTTGACGAAAAAAGTGACTTATAATGAAAAGCCTAGGACTAACTAAAAGCAGGTCAAGACAAAGTCTTATGGGAGTCGAGGCCAAGTCAAGAACAAGTCAATATTGAGACAAAAATCCATCGAATGGATCCATCAAAGTCCATGACTGAGACAAATCCAAGTATGAGGTCAGTAGAGAAAACCAGACCGGCATCAAAACAGATTAAAAGACAATACCTTTATACATGGGTAATGCAATAGATATTAGAATTAATATCCACCACTACATACAAAGTGGGTGTGGCTTAAACTGGAAAAAAACGTAAATACTTCCATTGTTCTTCTGAGAACCACAGGAGATCCTTTCTTAAACTGTACTCTGTAACAACTGAAATGACCCCCAGGGATGAGGGTTCAAAGACCTCGGGTCTTTGTGTGTGGGGGGTTTGCATGTTCTCCCCGTGCTTGGAGGGTTTCTGTGCTTTCCTGCCCCCAGTCCAAAAACATGCAGTTTAGACTAATTGGTGTTTCCAAATTGCATGTAGTATGTGAGTGTATGTGAGTGTGTTCTCTGTGATGGACTGGCACACTGTCTAGGGTATACTCTGCCGAGTGCCTCCAGCTATAGACTCCAGGGTTCCCCTGACCTCAAGGATTAACAAAGTTTTTAAAATCTTTAATCTTAAATCTACCAATACCAATAATGTACTTGATGCAAATAACAAATTCATATTCCATATAATCCCTAATACACACAATTAGTCAATAACAGTGACACACTCTTGAAATGCTTGTAATCAAAAGCTATTTAATTCTAATTCTGACATCCTGTTCATCACTAGAATGATTCATAATCATATTAAAATATATTACATACAAAGGCATTGTAGGGTGTTCGGCGAACCTTGTTTAGGTTCGAGTTAAGCTGTAGGGTTAAATATGTGGAAGTTTTAGTGTTTCGGAGAGTCCCTAGTTGTATATTCCACAATTTCCTGATTAATTTTCAATTTTTAAGTTTTTAAGTTCAGATTGTGAGTGAATTAACATGTATGGCTTGTGTTCTATCTAATCTAGAGCTCCCCAGGTGTAAACCCCATTGATGTTTGGAAGAGGAAGCTCTCTGTCCATGATGATGTCACAGATGTCAGGTTGAAGCAGGATGCCGTTAAAAGTGCTGCTGACATCAGCGGCAGTAAACATTCCATTAGTGGTGCTGTCCTTCACCTGGAGCCACACCTGATCTCCTGCGCTCAGGTGTAGCACCACCTTCTGGGAGGTGGAGCCTAACTCAGATGCCTGCGTGCTTTTTACTACAGGCTGGAAGTTCCAGAAGAGTCCAACCTTCAGGGTGCGAGTGGAGGTGGTCAAGTGAAAGCTAAAGGAGTAGGTGCCATTGACCGGTGCTGTGTATATACCTGTGCTCGGGTTGTAGTGCTGCTGCAGGTTATAGATGACACGCCCGAATGCTATTGGCTGATTGGCCGCTGGGAATGATGATCGTAGTGCGGCAGAGAAAGCAGATTGTATGGCTGGGCTGCATGGACCAGGCATTCCTATCATTCCCATCTGCCCTGTCTCTCCTTTAGGACCTGTCTGTCCTGCAACACCCTGAGGCCCAATTTGTCCGGCTTCTCCCTTAGTGCCCTTGGCTCCTACAGGTCCCACTTCACCTTTCTGTCCATCCTTACATGAGCAATTTCCCTCCTTCCCTGGTTCACCTTTATTCCCCAAGAGTCCAGGTGTGCCTGGTGTACCATTCATGCCTGGATCACCCTTCAAACCTTTTGCACCAGGTACTCCAGCTTGCCCAGGCAACCCAGGTAGTCCGACCGGACCAGGAAGACCTGGGTCACCTGGAGAACCAGGAAATGAAACACACCCCAGTGGGCACTCACCATCTGCTCCCTTAGGACCCGGGTCTCCGACCCTGCCGTCCACACCTTGATCTCCTTTATCACCTGGAACTCACACATGAGTATTATGAACATTTGTGAACAAAGCACGTTAAGCAGATTTAAGCATGAGTTTCAGTTTCACTGACCTTTGAGCCCTCGCATGCCTATAAAGCCCTTTGGTCCCTCCGGGCCTCGCTCTCCTTTCATTCCGTCATCTCCTTTCTCACCTATGTGTGTGAGAGAGTATAGCATTTGACTAAATGATGCTTTATTACATTATTCTGATCACATTGTGTCCTCCTATTGAGTGTGTGATTCTGCCCTACCTTTCAGTCCCTGCTGTCCAGTCAGTCCCTGTACACCACGAGGTCCGGTCAGCCCCCTTAATCCTTGAGCTCCAGGACTTCCTTTTAATATACACACACATTTATCAAGAGTGCAACTGAATATATTTTATTTTAATTGGTCATGTTCATGGACCCCAACTATTTTAAACATTTGAAACATCACTGATAATAAATTATAGACTGGTAAACTGGTGATAGGATCTTTATCCCATCTAAGCCAATGAAGACCAAAGGCAAGCTTGTACAATCCAATCCCATAAATTGCTGAAAAAAATGCTGGGTCATGGGGCTAAGTAGGCAAATAATTTATGGTTGTTGATCTAACCTTTAAATTCTCGACCCGCTTGAGCATCCATGGGATGCCCCCAACGAAAAAGTCTGATCCACTGAGCAACAAAAGGATATGTCGCTACATTCCTGGTAAACACCTACATACGTCTTGTTGAGTCATGTTCCAAGGGACCAGAGCTGGCCAGGTGGCACAAGGGGAACCCACACTATATTTGGCATTTTAAATTTATGGCTGATCAAGGTGTACGTATAATCCCATACCACCGCTGCTGCTACTCAAGAAAAATCTGGCATTTCTGGTTGCCAAAAACCAACATTTTACACCAAGCTAAAAACATTTTAGCCATTTTTAATTTTGCTGGTTTTTAGATTTGTACAGTATGGAGTGGCATATTTTTTTTTTTCAGCAAAACCTTGGCAATAGCAATATGGAGAACTGAATTAAATTGTATCATAACCAATTATATAAACATGATATAGGCTATATAAATATTCGTTAATATATATTACATATCTAAAAATATCTGAAAACCCAACAGTTTGGAGCCTAAAGTCCACACACACCGGCAAGGCTTCCATAAAAGCACATGTCTTTTTTTAAACCATCATTGAGCTATGCTGTGTTGCGGGCACATATCTGAGGTTTTAAGCACACATTTAATAATTAGAAAGTGTCTTATGAGTACATTTACCTGCCCAGTTCAGCCCCTTACACTCTGCTATTCAGGTGATGAGAAAGATGAAAGGTGTCAAACAAGACAGTGATGCAATTACGCCTCTTCTAAAACATTTTACATAAATTATGCCTGCTAAGTAATAGATGATCCGATGAAAGGATTGATGATTAAAAGGTGCAGTGTGTCTGTGTGTAATGGTATCCTTTATCAGAGCCTGCAGTGTAAATCTTATTAGCCCTAGTGGTCTAAAAGACTCTGTTTGAAATACGTGTATCCAGACAGAACTCTTAACTGTTTGTATATCTTTTTCCAGTCTGTCTTTATATAGTCACCTCCCAGGGGTGAACACACAGCACACACAGAAAGGCAAACACGGATGGCAGACAAATATTGAGGTTTTGCTAGATACCAGGAAGTAAATCTAAGATGAAGAAATCTGTCAGTGATCATGTGGATTAATAAATACACGGAGTACATTGTGCGTGCGTAATACCCGGTAATCCCTGGTCTCCTCTCTCTCCTTTCTGCCCTTTTGTGCTTTCGCACAGTGAGCATGTGCAGAACCACGGCACCTGATCAGCAGGGGGAAGAACGGAAGCCTCCAGAAGCTTATTACATTCGGAAAGGTCAGACCCCACCCATGGATACTGCACTAAACCGTCATCTGGGACTGACATACAGCGGATACACACCAACCACAAAATGAAGGGAAACACACTCTGGGTTACCTACACACATACACACGTTCAGAGAAACACACAAACCTGCTTTACCTACAAACTCATTATTTACTGTCACGCCATCATGGGCGTGTCCCAATCCACACCCATGTCAACACCATCTCGCACAAGTTATTCGACTCACCAAGTTCCACCAATGAAACATTTTCCTCTTCCTCTTTTTCAGCTGAACTTTCGAATGTGTGTGCAACTGTCTCTACTTATACACACCTGTACACCACTAACACGCCCTGTGCCCCTTTGTATGGGCGTATAAACTATTGGAGAATTGAACATAAAAGATGCTTTTGGGGAAGTCGCCACCCAAACACACTCTTGACCCTGTCTCCAGGGTGATACAACCTTATTTTCTGTCTCCCACGCTGCTTTCTTACCCATCATGCATTGCAGGGTCATGTCCCTAAACCCCACCCAGCTAGAGTTTCACACACACACACACACTCACATCTATATTAAGGATTACATTTTATTATATAACACACACTCACTGGCCCACTTATTCTCTCTCTCATGCACATCCGCACCTATGATGATGTTATCACGGTATATATAGAGAGAACATGGTGTCTGGTGTACATGTAGCGAATGTGCTTTAAGACATACCCTGGGACATGTATTGGGACATGTCCACAGGGACTGAAAACGGTGTGGTCTTTGTGAGTTTAGGCGATCTCTATACTGAGAAAGGGTGTGCAACTTGGGTGTGTTAATGTTGTAATTCATGTTGCCTTTACAGTAAATACAGTATGTGACTTGTATAGTGAGTTTTAATGATAGTAAGGTGTTTTTTGTAGTTCTTATGTATTTTTTGTGATTTAAATTAATTATTCGACATTCCACTCTTTTTGCTTCCTTCAGATTAGTGCACTAAATGAGGTACATCGTTTTTCAGCGTGGGGAATATGGAGTGATTTAAAGCGTGGTATAGGCTTATTACCATAGATTTGTTTTTTTTTTCAATATTTCTGTATAGGTGTGCATGAATCTTTGTGTACACCAGAATCCATATATATATTTTTTTTAATAAAAAAGATTTGGAAATGCTGATTTAAAAGCAAACTAAACAAACATCTTTAAAACTTTGCTCAAGTTTAGTTTTTTTATGTCACTATTTTTTTGTCATAATTTATTAATTCATTTTATTTGCCTTTTTTCATCTTTGTCTTACTTTCTTTATTTTCTATGCTGTTTAATTAATTTTAGAAATATGATATAACTGTTTTTCCCCCCAAAATGTTCTAATTTGTTCTAAAGAACTAACATAAGCATAAGTTTCCGATAGTACTGTAAGTCGCTCTGTATAAGACAGTTTGTGTAAAATGTTATAAGAATTTACCTGAACATTAAACTTATCTTTATATTGCAGACATAAAAGAGCTGCAATTCATGATAATTATACAAATCGATCAAGTCATTCGATGTGTTACTGTTTGGATGGTTGGGGGTCTGAACCCCAGCTCTACCAAGCTTTGTATTGTGAACGCATTTTCCCAAAGGATGCAAATAATCCGTTCCAGCCACCCAAAATATTACCAATATTACCATTGAAAAGACATGTAAATGAAGTAAAATATTAATTAAAAAGACATTAAACCTTACTTAACCCTAATTTATGATATCTCTTGGCACCGACTGCCTTAAAAATTAAATTGAAAGTGGTTTCTTTTTCTCACTTTGCTTTCACGCAAAGTTGCTTCGCATGCCAAGGCAAATTTCTTGCAAAATTTTAATTCTTAAGGCAAAAATTCGTAAGGCGGGGGCGTTCCTATGCCGAGGTAGTACTGTATGAAAAAAAAGTTTTTATTCATTATGCTGTAAAGTACATGTGAGAAATAATGTTCTCTTAGGCCTTGTTCACAAGAGCGTTAAAATCAAGCGTTTTCCTGGCGTTCTTAGCATCCGGTGAGCGCGAATCAAGCGCCGAGTGTTTTCTACACATAGGAGTCAATGAGAGTGTTCACACGGACTTTGGTGATGTGCGTTTGTCTGGCTGCGCGTTTGTATGGCGTAAAAAAAAAACGTTGCATGCAGCTTTTTCTTGCCGTTCAAATCCCAACGAACGCGAGGAAAACGCTTCTAGTGCGTTTTCTTCACGTTCATTTTACGCTTCGGAGAAACAGATACATGCTATACATAGAGAAATGCGGAAAATAATAGGCAAAATAAAGCTGCAGCAGACAATCAAAAGTGGAAACTGACATTCGACAGTAATTGAAAAACTTGCGCGGAAATTTTCGCATTTCTTCATAAACCACAAAAAAACGTGAACCCAGTAGCGGCGGCGATTTTTTTCTCTCCCTACGCCGCCGTATCACGAGAATTTTCAAAACAAGAAGATTAATGTCTAATATAGCAAACACTGCCTCCACAGGTTAACACACAAGCTACACTCTGGGCTGCGGGCTGACGTTCGACAGAGACAAACGAACGCCGGTGTAGAAGTCAATCGAGCGCCTTCAACAAAACGCAACATAAACGTCTAGGACGTTCAGAGCGCGTTCGTTTATCCAAAAACTTAGCGCCCGTGTGAACAAGGCCTTAATCTTGTGTAACCACTTTGGGATCATCTGACTTCTTTCGTTAGTCCCCTGATTGACCTGTGGCGCTGTGCTCTTTTTACTCCATGCTGCAGTACCCGTGTTAATCGGAAGTTGGCGCTATCTTTTTTTAGTTGATTTTTTTTCCCCTGCAGTACCCGTATCGACCGGAGGTAGGCGCTCTGCTCTATTGATTCCTTTGTGCAGTCCTCGTGTTGACCGGAAGTGGGCGCTATGTTCCGGTGCGCGGACCGCTGGAGCGCGCGGCTGTGCTCGCGGGCAGAGTGTTTGTGTGTGTGTAAGGATGGCAGCGGCAGCGGTGGCGGACGGAGCTCGCGCTCTGGACGAGTCCTCGGACAGCGACGCGGAGCACGAGCCCTGCGCGCCGCAGAAACTCATCCGCAAAGTGTCCACGTCCGGTCAGATCCGCAGTAAGGTGAGAAGCGCCGGCGCGGTCCTGCTCTGTGATGCGGCTCCGCCGGTGACCGTTACTCCGCTCCAGCGAGACCCGCGAGGGCCGCAGAAGCCTCGGGCTTTCCTGGGTGGCGAGGCGGGAGATAGGCTGCGGTCCGGCGGTCAGCCCTCAGCCTCCGTCTCGGAAAAAAATAACGGTCTCGCGGAGAAAAGGCAGATTTGACAAAATGACCTGTTTTAGTTTTGCAAAACTTTTTAAAATGTTATTTTAGTAAACAAAATGTATATTTATAGTATAGTATTATATATATATATATATATACTGTACTTGTGTATGTATACGTTTTAATTAAGTGGTGTGTGTGTGTGTGTGTATGGAAGTGAACTGTACCCAAATGAAACTGGGGATGCTGAATGAAGCAGCAGCTCACTGTGTGTGTGTGTGTGTGTGTGTGAGAGACAAAAAAAAACCTTTTTTTTGTTGTTGATCAATTCATGTTCTAGCAGTCTAAGTCTAAGATAAAAGGGTTTTGTGTATATGTGTGTAAGAGACTGACTGAGTGTGTGTGTGTGTGTGTGAGAAAGGCCAGAATGTCAGCACACACACTTACAGGAGCATTGCGTGCATACAGGTGGTCGAGCGAGTCTGAAACCACACATGCGTTCATAGACACACATTTTGAAAAGCTTTATCATGACCTTTAATGTCAGCGGAAACCAAAGACGAGTGTGTTTGTGTGTGTGTGTGTGTGTGTGTGCACAAAAGAGCGCGAGAAAGAAAGAAAGAAAGCAATCAGTATTATTTGAGCGCATCCTCAGAGAGTGATGGACATGGAGTTGTACAGCGATCAGGTCTGTATGTTATGTTTTATTTCCATAATCTAAGTGTGTGTGTGTTTGAGAGAGTGAGAGAGTTTAGAGTTTTTCCTCAGCTGTGTGTACTTCTGTCAGTGAACTTTTTTTTTTTTTTTCAATAAGGTTTCTTGTGTTCTAACCATCAATCGTTGCCATATCTGATACCGGAATGTCCCAAGACATGGCGTATCCATGACAGCGACTGCTGAGGATCAGCTTTGAGAACGATTAGAGTTTCTCTCTGTCACACTCGCACACAAACGGCCATCCTTTAAGACCGTAGTTGCCAGAGCTTTAAACAAAACCACTCTCATTCCAACATCAGTTGTAGATAAAGAGTAAGCGATAGCGAGAACTAAACAGGAATCCCTAAACAGACATTCTGCGACATCGGATGTAACTCTAAACGGATAAAAAGTACACCGTTATGCAGTTCAGTCTCAAGAATTGCAGCTTCGTTAGCGCAATGTAACGGGATTAGGAGTACTGGACCGCCTCTTATTTTAACCGGGAGCAGAAAACTGTTGTCATGGCAACGTAATGAAATCCCAAAGAAGATGTGATCAATTTTAGGATCCAGAAACTACATGGTAAATTATATTTGCTTGTGTGTGTGTGTGTGTGTGTGTGTGTGTGTGTGTGTGTGTGTGTGACAGACGGTACTGAAAGAGGGCAAGCTGATGAAACAGACCAACTCTTTTCAGCGCTGGAAGAGACGCTACTTCAAGCTGCGTGGGAGAACACTGTACTACGCTCAGACCGCTAAGGTAGGTTAGGGCGCGTGTGCGCGAACACAAACACACACGTCTTGGAAAGTGTAGGTGCCTATGGTAATCTAATGCTCCAACATCAATTTACAATCTCACAAGCTTGCACTTGGTAGTTACAGCCTGCCCCATATAAGGAAATAGGCGGAGTCAGGACGGTTTATGTTAGCTATCTAACTAGCAACAGAATAGTCTGGTAACCTGATTTCAATCGACACGATTGTATGTCTAAATTTATGTCTTCACGCTCACCATAAGAGGTAAACTCAATCCCTCCTTGCTTTTCCTGCCTCGTTCAAGCTAGTAACGTTTGCTAACTTTTCTCTGACGCGACCAGCTGTGGGATCCGCCCCCCAGGCAGTGGACCAGAATCGTGTCCTCCAAGCGAAAGTACAATATTTTATTTCAACTGCAAAATAGGATAAAATAGTGTTTGTTATTATTATCATTAATATTTTTTTTACTGTTTTATTTCTCGTTTTCTTTTCTTCTTTCTGTCTCCTTCAGTTTTTTTACCCGCCGAGCGCGCTTTCACTCACGGCAGCATCGCTAAGCTATCTCTGTCCGCCGTAAACCGATAGCCATCTTAATTAAACACTCTCTTTAAAGTAATTCTCTTCTGTAGCTGATCACGGTCGACGGAGGTGACACGCTTTATGAAACAGATCGTGCGGCGCTAATGGCAGCTCGTTTTACGCCGCCAGGCTCATCTTTCTTTCTGTCTTTTTCCCCCTCTCCTCCCCTTCCTGTCTGAGCTGAGCGTTAATCCACACGCGGCACCTGATAACAGCAGGATTTTATCTCCTGACCGCAGGCGAACAGACGTGTTCATTGAGATTTCACTGTGTGGATCTTTAACCAGCTTCAGATGAAGAACAAAACAAATAAATCATTACATGATGATGATGATGATAATGATCTCTCACTGACATTGTAAAAACAACTGGGAGAAAAAATTATTTAAAGATAAAAGTATTGGCACCCCTACTCATTCTGAGCCGGTTGTGCCTCTGATATCATGTCATGTCACCTGATAATATTTTTACTATGCAAGACATGTAAAGCAATCTTACTTCAGCCTAAAACCTGGATTTTGCTTTATCGAAAATGTAAAAGTACAAACAGGTGTTTGAGTCAAACCAGGACTTTTTGTTCTGTACAGAATAACAGAACACAGCACTGAAAGTTAAAAACTCCCTTTGTTTTTTCTGTATAAGGTAGAAAGTTTTCTAAGGAAAACAAAATTGGTACAGCGTATAATATGGTGCCTAAGACTTTTGCACAGTCCTGTGTGTGTGTGTGTGTGTGTGTGTATTATTCCTTATGATAAACAATAGAATTCTCTTGTAAATATTATTAATTATAAACATTATTAATAGCTAACAACATCTTGGGAAACCAGAAGTGCTACATCAAAGCATAAAAAAGTTAAAACTTCTTATACAGAGTTTAGATTTTTCACTTAATTTCCAGTGTACTGAAGGGAGAAAAAAATTATGAAAAAAATGTTCTCTTGTGACTCTTTTATTTAGTTTTATTCAGTTTAGTTTGTAATTACTAAAATTCCAGTAATACAGGTGATAACGGCGTTAACCCGCTGATTGCTTTAGTCCCAAACTATATATAATAGACGTTACACAAAATGATTATAATTTTACTAGAATTTTGGTGATTTATTATTATTAATTTTTTTAAATAAAGTCAGGCAAAAAATTTTATAGACACTTCAAAAGAAAAATAGTACGATGTATGTTTTTTTTTTATATAAATAATAATAGTATCATATTATTATCGTAATATTGTCAGATATATAACGTATAGCAATAAATGTAGTAATAAAATATTTATACAAGATTTTCTTTTCCTGAATTATGTATACATTTTCTGGCTGACTCTGTATATTAAAAATGTATTATTTATTTTAATTATAGTTTCATTTATTATAAATCATATTTATTTATTTATTTTAATGCAAATGTAAAGCACAAATGCTTTCAGAATATAAGGTTTGTAAGGGAAAATAATATTTAAATAAAAGAAAAAAATATCAATGCATATTATTTATTTTTTTATCTATTTATTTATTTATTTATTTATTTATTCATGTTTTCACTTTGAATGAAATATTTATAATGTTTTCCTGGAGAATAAAAGCAAAGGTTTTAAAAAATAATAATAATAAATAAATAGAGAGAGATGTTTTAAGCGGTACAGCCCAAAACAATAAACCACAAAACGTTACTGCAGAAGAACAGTAGCTCTGTCTCGTGGGTGTCGAGTTTCCGAATCGCCTCAAACTTTTATATCGCACGTCTGACTCATCTGATCTCTAAACCATAAGTTACGTATACACAAGAATTTTATAAGAACATAATAACCTCCAAATATACTTCTTCTATTTCTCACAGTGAGATTAAACACCTCAATGGTCAGGATCACGCTCGGTTTATTTCGAGTGCATCTCCTGTTGTGCTCCACCCACGCACACACACACACACAAACACACCAAGCTTCCGTTCTGGTTTCTGGTAGGAGCTGTTTTTAATCGGGCGTCGCACACGACCGAGCGTTGCACTGGCGTCGAAGCGCCTCTTCAAGTAAAAATGAAAGTCCTTACATGCAATGAAAGAAAACCACAGCAAGCTAAAGATAAACACTGTGTGAGTCATGCCTCGAGACGTTATGTAGAGAGGATGAAGATTGTAGCCACAAGGGTGAAGAGAAAAAAAGAGAGATAGACAGGAAGTTAAGCGTTTTAGAGCGTTTGGGCTTTAAGGACAGAAAAACAAAATGTAATGCTAATAATAATTAGAGATGAGGCAAAAAAAAATTATTTAGTAATGAATCACAATTCTTTTGTGTCGATTCATTTATCGCCACATTAACTCCAAAGCAAATTTTAAATGATTTATTACGTTTATAATAGAGACGACCAGTGACAAGGTGACGAGACGAGATGAGACGACCAGTGACCAGGTGACCAGTGTCAGTTTAGTCAGTGACTGGAGTTGGCTGTTTTTCTGCTTGATCAGACATGACCGATCACGTTGGATGTAACTGATTCTCCGTCAAAACACTTGGAGCTGCATGTGGTCGCATGCACACAAAGGCTCCACATCTGAGAAAGCATTTGAGGTGGTAATACATCTCCATCTCAAGTTTTTTTTTTTTTTTTAAGAAATAATAATATCGTCAAATAATTATGGTAAAAATTTTGCTTTTTGATAAATTAATTAGAAGTTAAATGTATTTAAAGTTAGTTCCTATTGTTTAAATACTGCACTTGGTTTTTAAAGTGAGAAAACTAATGTTATAAAGAACGGGCTACATTAAACTAAAAGTAGTCCCCGACTTACGAACATCCAAGTTACGAATTTCCACAGATACGAACAGACCATGGTTTTACGGACATTCGTAAATGCAAAAAAAATTGCAGAAGTAGCTTATGTGGATTGTACAAATAAAAGACACTGCAGTGTACCAGATACTATTATTTACAATTATATACAATATTTTCAGTGTGTACATGAATGTACAAATTGTCTAAAGTACAAACATTAGACAATTTATTAGACAGTACATTAATTAAACATATAATCCTAATTTCGGAAAATTCTCAATGAGACCGAGTTCACAGTCCAATACACTGGAAAACAGCTCTAAGGTAAAATGACGTACAGGATTCCCCTCGCGATTTAAAGGCGCACAGAGACTACACTGTTACATTTAATGTGTGCGAGATTAATTTGCTTAGGTGCGGTTATGGTTTTTGGCCACCTGATGGCAGTGTGGGGAAAGTGGATAGAGATTTAGTCAAGCGGATTGTTATGCTTTACATTGTACAGTATAATCGTGCCAAGGGCTTATAAGACTCACTTTGTTGAACTTGAAAACAAATCCGACTTACAAACGTGCTCCTGGGACGGAACTTGTTTGTAAATTGGGATCTACCTGTATTTATGTTCAGTTCAGTTATAAAACTTACAAGGTATTAATATTTTTTAAAGATTCAAGGTCTTAATTTTAACATAATCGGGGGAAAAATGTGATGCCAATTTGTGATATTTATATAATCATAATACTTGCAAAATCACAATATTAAGAGGTATTATGATAATATTGTATTAGGTGGTGACTGGTGAGTCCCATCTCTCCTAATTCAAGATTTAAAGCACTTTATTACAGTTGCTCACAGTTGTAATTGAGTAGAAAGGAAAAGTAATAAATAACTACAAACATGAAATTAAATAAAAAGAGTCCTAAAACAGTAAGTACCATATTGCACACTAAACTTTGGAATAATTTTAATGAATACAGTATGTAAAACAGTAAGTACCATATTGCGTAAAGTCCTAGAACCGTAACATATTGTACACTAAACTTTTGGATACCTTAAACGAATACAGTAAATATACTATTGTAACATTATTGCACACTAAATATGACCCAAGAGCATTTGTAAATATTGGACAGTAATTTAATATATGTATGTAATGTTGTATTATTATATGTAATATTGTATTACATCTTTTATTGAGCTGTCATATTGCAATTATCATATTATTAATACAGGTAAGTATTATTGTCCTATTGTGTTACTCTTACTGTCAGTGAATATCCACATAGTGTATGAGTCTTTTCTTCCAACAGATGGCTGTTGGAAGAAAAGATCTCCTGTGGCGCTCCATATCATATTATTATTATTATTATTATTATTATTATTATATTACTAGCTCTGTGCTGGCAGGCGCAAAAATCTTAGCTGGATTTTTTTTTTCATTAACTGTAAATTTCCTGTTTGTTATTTGTATGTGAATTTTTATAAGTGTTTAAGGAAAATTCTAATGTTCACCAATCGCTAAAAAAAACTCGAGACATGAACGATTTCTTAGCTTACACTACAGATACAATCGAATCGCAATGTTCTTTCTAGTTGAACATTTCTGTGTGTGTGTGTGTGTGAGCTCTTTTTAGCATCGGAATGATAACAAACTGCACATTTTTGCGCGATAAGGCATACTAGCGTAGTCTCACGTCAGATTCTGGAAGCTCGTCCATTAAACAAAAAAAATAAATAAAAATTGAGAAGATTGGAACGGAGGGAATAAACGTCACTGGAGTTTTCTCGTCTCGTGCCATGTGCTGAGATGTTCTCGATGTTGTCTCGGTTGATCTGACGGATTGATTTGTGTTTGTTTGTGTTTGTTTTAAAGTCGATCATCTTCGACGAGGTGGATTTGACCGATGCCAGCGTGGCTGAATCCAGCACCAAGAACGTTAACAACAGCTTCACCGTAAGTCTCGAACACATACTCACACACATACACACACACATATACACATATACACATTCGAATTCTTCTCTTCTTCTACTCAGCTTTGATCAGTCTCTGTCTCCTTTAAACTATTTCAAGCTGTTGTGTGTCTGTGTCTAAGTGTGTGTGTGTGTTTGATGTGTATTTATAGTTTGACATTTGGCCTGATTTAGTTTTAATGGCAGGGTGGAGATTTGAGCCTGCGTGTATCCGCTTCCAGCCGCGCGTGTGCACGAGTGCGAGAGAGTCAGCGTTGCAACGTTGTTGTTTTTTTTGCGGCGCTCTGACTGGAAACGGGCTTCATGGTACGAAAGTCTCCAGGGGGAAAAAAAACGCTGTTAGAAGTTGAAATAAATAAAAGAGGGGGAAAAAACGTGAGGTTGAAGGAGTGCACGCTGAGTGGGATGAGTGTGTGCTTGCTTAGAGAGAGAGTGTGTGTGTGTGTGAGAGAGAGAGAAAGAGGAAGGCTATTTTTATCTGTGGGAACAGAGGGGGCTTTGTAAATGGCTCAGGAAGTGGAAGCTGACGTCAACTCTGTTACACACACACACACACACACATAATTGGAATTCTGATGTGTAGTGGGACTGTGTGGATCCAGCTGTTTTAGTTAAACATATCGAATCTCTCCTTCTTTTTAGATAATCACTCCGTGTAGAAGGTTGATTCTTTGTGCCGAGAACAGGAAGGAGATGGAGGAGTGGATGGCAGCTCTAAGAAGTGTCCAGAGCAGAGAGCACTTTGAGGTGGGTTTTCATGTGCGTGTGTGTGGTTTCCTTTTCAGGACAAGGTCAAGACTTGGATCCGGATACCAGCAACAGTTTATAGGTAGTTGTATCCGAGCTTTATATAGTGTGTGTGTGTGTGTGTGTGTGTGTGTGTGGTAGTCTTCTCAGTACAGCATGGACCACTTCTCCGGGATGCACAACTGGTTCTCGTGCTCGCACGCTCGGCCGACGTACTGCAATGTCTGCAGGGAAGCGCTGAGCGGAGTGACGTCACATGGCCTCTCTTGCGAAGGTGTGTGCATTAAATTATCTCTCCCTAATGTTTCCCTTTGGGGTGTCTCAGTGTCTTACTGTGTTTGTTTGTAGTGTGTAAGTTTAAGGCCCATAAGCGCTGCGCCGTCAGAGCCACCAATAACTGCAAATGGACGACGCTCGCGTCCATCGGAAAGGACATCATCGAGGATGAGGACGGGGTGAGTGTGAGAGTGAATGCACAGCCTGGTGAGAACTGGCTCCAATCAGAAGTAATGACACCCTTGTCTGTCTGTCTCTCAGATCTCGATGCCCCATCAGTGGTTGGAAGGAAACTTACCCGTCAGCGCAAAGTGCAGTGTGTGTGATAAAACCTGTGGCAGTGTTCTCCGATTGCAGGACTGGCGCTGCCTTTGGTGTAAAGCCATGGTAAGAGGGCGAGCCTGGGTTTTGTTTAGAACAGCAAATAAGTATGTGACGTCACAGAGCGGTTTAGGGATTAAAGAGCATATATATGTGTGTGTGTGTGTATATGTATATATATATATATATAAATATATATATATATATATATTAGTGCTGTCAATCGATAAAAAAAAATTAACTAATTAATCGCACATTTTTTTTGCAATTAATCGCGATTAATCACAATTAAAAGACTGAAACTTTTTGGATATGTAAATGTAAATAATTAATGTTAACTCAAGACAATGAAACTATTTAAATTCAAATATGATTGTTTATTGGAATTTTTGTTTAACTTGTAACACAGATTTTCTCATGTAAACTGCAATAAACCATCAAAATCCTCCAAATTAACTGTTGGCGTGAAAGCCATATTTATTACAGAAATAAAAACACAGGTATGTGCCATTTGTGTCATTTAAATTTCAAAATAATTAATGCAATTTACATTGGCGAGGCCCTGTAGAAATTGTTTCGGTGGGGTGTTTTGCTTTTAAGTGATATGTCAAAGACGAATTACTTCCGTGGCATTTAAATTCGGCTTTGCAAAATGTACAGATTACTTTTGTTTTATCCACAGAACCATCCCGCAGATGGTTTGTCCATACTTCTTTGCACGTTGAACACACGTCGGCCACAACAGGAAATTAAAAAAACTGCAACCGCGTTAATTGCGTTAAATTTTTTTAATGCGTTAAATATTTCAAATTAATCGCATGCGTTAACGCGCTAATTTTGACAGCACTAATATATATATATATATATATATATATATATATATATATATATATATATAAGGATCTTGAGGTTATCAAGTAGTAGAATTATAAGCTTCTGAGTAGAAGACCTCGGATTGCGAGTAAATCGGTTCGCGAGTGTTCCGCAAGACAAGCAAAGATTTTGACTTGGAAAACAAGTATCATGTATCACGCATGCGCTTCTTAATTTGACGCCAAGCATCACTTGATCACAACTGAGCCATCGATTTTTTTTCTCTCTGGTGCTGCGAAATTGTGGGTAATCGTCTCCCCTGCTGGATCTTAGAAACTTCGGGGGATTATTATTATTGGATCTTTGAGGTATTATAAAGCTGTACTTTGTGGACTGTAAGGAGGAAATTTCATATATTACAGAGTGTAATTTTTAATAATTATTTAATCTTTAGGGATGAAAAAGCGAAATTTTAGGGATTATTGGTTTGTTAATTTTTATCAGAATTTTGTCGATTATACAGTGGAAGTTTTCTGTAAATATAGTAAATTGGAATTTCAAGGATTATAAGATCTTAATATGGTAGATTTTAAAGTAGAATTTGAGGGATGAACAAGGTTTTATATATAAATTGTCATTGATAATCTGTAAAAAATACTTATAAATAAAAATGAAATCTCTAATATACCCTGAATAGTTCGATTAATTACCTAAATGTCTAAAATATATACAGTAGGTATTTAATTGAACAATTCAGTAGGTATAATTGCGGTATATTAATTTTTTGTTCTATTTTATAAGTATTTTTTTGTTGGAGGTTGTAGAGAAATAATTATGTATTATAGGTATAATTAATTATTAGCAAATTTCTGTGGTTATAGGGTCTTATGCTTTATAGAGATTTTGCTGAATTTTGGAAACAAACAAGATTTTATTTTTAATATTTAAGAAATGTAGGTAATTATAAAACAGCTTTGTTGAATATGGTACAGAATTGTCAAAAGATTATAAAGATATACTTCATGGATTATAGAAAACAAATTAATAATATTATGGGGTGAAATTTTAGATAATTTGGGGACTAGTAAGTGGGTCTTTGGTAGTTTTTTTACGATTACAAGGGTGGAGCTTGTAGAGAGCAGTGCAGTGTTGAACAGAAATGAATGGAATGGAGTATAGTATTTGTTTGAGTGGTATTTTCAGGAATTTACAGAGTATATTTTGGGCATTATAAATCTGTAATTTAGGGGTTATAGAATTTTGTTATATATTAACGAGTGGGTCTTTGGGTAATTATAAAAAAATTTCCATTACCTAACAAATTTCGTTATATCACTACAATGAAAATAAAATCTTCTTATCTTTATCTTATCTTTAAATCTGAGCTTCATGGATTATGGGAATAATTTTAAAATATTATAGGGTCGAATGTATTGTAATTGTTAATTATTCAGTCGAAATTTGACAAATTATGGAGCATCATTTTCGGATTACAGCGTTGGTCTTTAAAAGATTAAAAAACTGTACTTTAGTGATTAAGAGAGCAGAATTTGGAATTTGACAGTGAAAATCTAGGTAAATATTCAAAAGAGATTTGTAGATTATAGAGTGAAATTTTGGTATTGGATTATATCACTGAATTTTTTGAGGAGATTATAGAGTGGATCTTTTATCATTTAGTCATTTTTTAGGATTATAGAAAGCAAATTTACAATGTTGCGGGGTAAGGGGTTTTATATAATTATAGACTATTAATGTTTGGATTATAGAGAGGAAGTTTGAGATTATAAGTAAAAAATTTTGGATTATATAGTGGACATTTGAGAAATTACAGAATAAGGTGATTATTGAAAAGATATTTTGGCAGAAAGTCAGGCAATGTAGAGAGCAGGACATAATGAAGGAGACTTCTGGATGACTATTCAAGGTCAATTTACAGAGGGACAGAAGGGATTACAGAATGGAAATGAGTTTTGTGGATTATAGTGTATGTTTACTAGATTACAGAGTGTAATTTTTAGGAAAACATTGTAATTAGAGTTTCTAGATACATTTTATGGATGATACAAAAGCAATTTAAGAGAAATTGGGACTAGTAGGATTTTATGCAATTATTGAACAGAATCTTAGGGATTAGGTGAAATAATACATGGGCATCATGGGGATTATAAAGCCTTTGCCTAGAGATTATGATGTGTAAATTTGGGAGATTAAGGTAAGATTACAGGATTAAATTAGAGAACTTTAAGAAGTATTTTACAGATTATCACTGTTAGCGGTTATAGAGAAAAAAAATGATAGATTATAGTTTTTGGATTTGAATTTAGATTGGGTAATTTCTGTGAGATAGAGATAGAAATGAGCCTTGTAAACTCATGGGAGGCTACAGAGCAGAGTTGTTTAGGGATTCTAGATTTATAAAATGTTTTAAACGACTGTGTGTGTGTGTCGGCGTGTTTTAGGTGCATGCAGTGTGTAAGGATCAGCTCTCTATGAAATGTCCGCTCGGTCAGTGTAAAGTGTCCGTGATCCCTCCTACCGCTCTCAACAGCATCGACTCGGACGGTGAGCTAATCTCATCTATAACACAGAATTGTGTAGTCTGTACTGTATATGTTTAGTGTGTGTGTGTGTGTGTGTGTGTACAGGGTTTTGGAAAGCGTCATGCCCCCCCTCGTGCTCCAGCCCCCTGCTGGTATTCGTGAACAGTAAGAGTGGAGACAATCAGGGTGTGAAATTCCTGCGCAGGTTCAAACAGCTTCTAAACCCGGCTCAGGTGTTCGACCTGATGAACGGAGGACCTCACCTGGGGTAACACACACACACACATAATGTACATGTGGATAACTCATGTAATGTATATGCTTAGTGTGGGAATTTTAAAAGATGGTGTGTGTGTGTGTGTGTGTGTGTATGTTTGTGTGTGTGTGTTTGTAGTCTACGACTGTTTCAGAAGTTTGATACGTTCCGGATCCTGGTGTGTGGAGGCGATGGGAGCGTGGGTTGGGTTCTGTCTGAGATAGACACACTGATGCTGCACAAACAGGTACACACACACACACACGGTTTTTCTTACAGCTAAAACTAAATAATACAAGATGTTATTGTATTACTAGCTGTGTCTGCGACTTATTCTCAACATTAAAAAAAAAAAAAAAATCACAAAACGAAATAAGTTCTCAAAATCCATATTTGTAAGCCAAGACAAGTAATACATAAGTACAGTATAGTACAACGAAAATCATAAAGTCAATTCCCTGAAAATGTGCATTTAAAACCGAGTCAAATAAAAGCAACAAAACTTTCCAAACCATAACATTATCCAAATCACAAAGCAAGTCCTATTGATCCGATTTTTACAAGCCGAGTCAAATTAAAAAAGTAATTGCTTTTATAGTCTTTGTTTCTAATACTTCCTTCGCTTTCTTTTCTGTTTGATGTGTAATTAATTAATTTATTTATTTTTAATTTTTTTCCTTTTTTTCTTTTTCTTTTTCAACGACATCCGAATTTATAATTTTTTTTAACAGGTAGTTATTATTATTTATTTGTTTATTGTTTTTCATACTTTATTATGCGCCATCTATGATAGAGAAAGTACACTGTTTTTTTTTTTTAAGAAATAAGGACGTCTTATGTTTAAATTTCAGATTAGCATATCTTCTCTTCCTGTGGGCCGGTTGCGATGAAACAAAGCCTTTATGTTATCTCGAGCTCGGCCAAATACGCCTGTGAAAATCCTCTGTTTCACAAATATCTTCAATGTACAGACGCAGCAACTTTACAGTTCTGTTATATGTATATATTATGAATGAGGCTTTCATCAGCATGAATGACTGTGTGCTGCCCTCTGCTGGCTCCTGGGTGTTAATGCAGTGTCACAGTGTGTTGGTGTAAATTATTTTGTTGATGTTTGTGTGTGTAGTGTCAGCTGGGTGTTTTGCCACTGGGAACTGGAAATGACCTGGCCAGAGTTCTGGGCTGGGGCTCGGCGTGTGATGACGACACACAACTTCCACAGATCCTCGAAAAGCTTGAAAGAGCCAGCACCAAAATGCTCGACAGGTCTGCGCATGTGTGTTTGAGTGTGTTTGAGTGTGTATGTGTGCGTGCGCGTGTTCATGTGGGTGTGCATACTTAATGCATGTTCATGAAATTTTTCTTTTTTATGGTCATAGATGGAGCATCATGGTATATGAGACCAAGTTTCCACGGCAACACTCGAGCTCCACGGTAACGGAGGACTGCAGCGATGATTCAGAGGTGACGACATGCTAATGAGCTTCTCTCTGATTGGCTCCACCGGAGCAGTTTCCACATTGACTCGAGTAAGCCCTGTAGCTCCACCCCTTGCTGTTCTTCTCTGATTGGCTGTTTCCCCAGCAGGTGCAGCACATTCTGACCTATGAGGATTCGGTCGCAGCTCATCTGTCCAAGATCCTGACTTCAGATCAACACTCTGTAGTGATCAACTCTGCCAAGTAGGTCACCCGAAGAAGTGTGTGTGTGTGTGTGTGTGTGTGTGTGTGCGCGCACGTGTGTGAAACGTGTGTATATTATTCGATGTGTGTATGTGTGTGTGTAGGGTTTTGTGTGAAACGGTAAAGGACTTTGTGGCGAAAGTGGGTCGGGCGTATGAGAAGAACACAGAGAATTCGGAGGAATCAGAGACCATGGCCAAAAAGGTGAGCTCTGATTGGCTAATTAAGATCCGGAAACGGGCAGTGATTGGTGGAAGTGCTTTTTTTTTTTTAATTTATTAATTTATCTAGTTTTAATTACAATTAGCTTAATTTCAGTCTCGAATTAATTTACCTAATAGGGCTTGGAATTTGCCTCTGATGTACCGCAGGACAGAATGATTCTGATTGGCTAATACTGTCATGATCTCTGTTCCGATTGCCCGCAGTGCGGCGTCTTAAAAGAGAAGCTGGACTCGCTGTTGAAGACGTTGGACGAGGAAGCTCAGGCTTCCGTCGTCAAGCCGACGCCGACACCCATGCCCACGCCCACCATCGCGGAGGAGCAGGAAGAAGGCGATTTGCATTTCTCCCAGACCACGCCCATGCTCAAACTCTCAGTCCCGCCTCCTTGTTCACCCCGCCCACCTGCTGCAATCTTTAAACCTAGAGAGCAGCTGATGCTGAGAGCCAACAGCTTGAAGAAAGCCATTAGACAGATTATAGAGCACACGGAGAAAGGTACACACACACACTCACACACTGTTGCTTATTCCACTTAAATAGGTACACATACTTACTCTGTATGCTCTGTCTTCTCTACGTCCACTTCCAGCGGTGGACGAACAGAACGCTCAGACGAGCGAGGTCTTCGGCACGGTGTCCCCTGAAGACGTAGAGGAGGAAGATGAGGATGTTCAGGAAGACCAGGAGTCTCTAAGATCCTACAGCAACAGATCACACCATCACAGGAGAGGTATTACACCACACACTACCACTAATGTCATTCTTTATTCGTTATTACCCATAATTCCACAGCACCAGAGCATGGTTTCTAACTCCTACTGCATGTCTCACACTTTATAACCCTCTTCTCCATCTCTGTGTCAGTGTGTAAGGCTCCATGCGAGAAGCTCATCGCTAAAGGCAGCTTATCAGCAGGCAGCTCAGCATCGCTTCCTGCTCGGACAGGAAGTCGTGAGAATATGCTGAACATCAAGATTCTGTTCCCTGGTAAGAGCAGAGGGAAATCCAGACTGCTGTTTTGTCAGAGCACTAGTAGAGTGCAGTGAAATAACCCATGTGTGTGTGTGTTTGTGTGGCAGGCATGTCCGGCACTCTCCCCAGCAGTTCTGTTATCAGCAGGCTGCTAGTTAACGCTGACCCCTACAGCTGTGACCTGGAGAACCTGTGAGTGGCCTTCATCACCACCATCATCATCATCACCTTTTATAAAAATTTATATAAACACCATCTATTTGCGCACACAGGGAGTGTTACACAGAAAAGTGTGTGATGAACAATTACTTCGGAATCGGACTGGATGCCAAAATCTCACTGGACTTCAATAACAAGAGGGACGAACATCCAGAGAAATGCAGGTACGCGTTCACGCGTGCACACACACGTGCACACTTATTCTGCTTAATTACGCACCAGTAGGACATCTGATCTATCCTCTGATCTATCCCCTGGTACTTCCTTACACGACAGCCGGTCATTTTTAAATATAGCAAGTCTCTTACAAACGAACATTCAAGTTACAAACTTTTCGAAGATACGAACATGCGTTCGCACGTTGTTATTTATTTCTTAGCTAAACAGCTATTTTTCATCTGCAGTCCCTTCACAATAATATGTCACCCTGATCTGTTCAATTATGGAATTTAGATGACATGTCCAGTGAATACATTGTCACATGTGTGCAGCGTGAATCCCAGGATGTTCGGAGTCGTGTGTTAAAGCAGCGCTGATAAAGCTGGTACTATTGCTAAGAAACGGCAAGCAATGACAATTGAGACAAAAGTGAAAATAATTGAGAGAATGTTGACCCCCCGATAGAGTGTGTGTTAAATGAGGGGGAAGGCAGGAAACAGAAAATAATGTCAATTTAAAGTTGCAGCTCTTGGTTATAGTCATGTTTACCTAAATGTGTTACACAGGCTACTGAAGTTGTTGCACTTGGAAACTCTAACTGTATACAATGTTAATTTTAATATGATAACGTGTATGTTTGTGTGTGCTCAGGAGCCGTACGAAGAACATGATGTGGTACGGGGTTCTGGGGACCAAAGAGCTTCTTCATAGGACGTACAGAAACCTGGAACAGAGAGTGTTATTGGAGGTGTGTGTGTGTGTATGCGCTTGTGCAATATGAGCTGGAAGACCTACAGTCAACCATCCTTTTACTCCATCCTACTTCCTGAAATTGTCAGGGGTAAAGTTGGAAGTTAAAAAAAAAAAAAAAAAGAATGTAATGGTTAACTCGTATACTGTACAGTACTGTACTGCTCTGTCTCCCGCAGTGCTAGAATGTAAAATACCCATGTAAGCCCTATATGTACTGTAATTCATCCAAGCGCGTTTTCTTTGGTATGCACTGTCGCATTTTTTGGCATCCGTACTGTACTGAGTGAATGCGGTAAAACCTTTCCAAGCCACAAAAACCTTTCCAAGCCACATTGTTTCCTCTATGGTTGCTCAGTGTTCTCTCTACTGTACTAAAAAATGTATACAGTGTTGTGAATTTAGCTGAATTTATCTTAATATTTATTGGTTACAAAATTAGTTAATTCAATTGTTCTTTATAGTTTAGTGTTGAGAAACGCATAAAAAATTATGTATATTGCCATAAAAAAAGATTCCGGGAAATTGCGTGGGATTCCATGACCGATTATTAGTTAGAGTCTAATGAAACATCAGCGAACGACTGAACCGCGACTTTGTTGGGGTCGAGTGTACTCCTTGTGTGTTAGTGTCTGTTCATGGCAATGAATAACCTCTTACTCTGTTTAGACTTTATTAAAGTGTAAGTGTGTGTGTGTGTGTGTGTGTGTGTGTGTGTGTGTGTGTGTGTGTGTGTGTGCGTGCGTGTGTAGTGTGATGGACGGCCCATACCTCTGCCCAGTCTTCAGGGCATCGCTGTACTGAACATTCCCAGTTACGCTGGAGGAACAAACTTCTGGGGAGGAACCAAAGAGGACGAGGTGATAACCTGTACATGACCACACACACACGCACACACACACACACTCTGTCTGTCTGCCTCTTTCTCTCTCTTTCTCCAGGTTTTTACCAGATTTATACCAGTAAAAACTGGTATAAATTAAAAATCATGTATATATGAAGTGTGTGTGTGTGTGTGTGTGTGTGTGTTACAGACGTTCACAGCTCCGTCATTTGATGACAAGATCCTGGAGGTGGTAGCCGTGTTTGGCAGCATGCAGATGGCTGTGTCTCGCGTTATCAACCTACAACACCATCGAATAGCTCAGGTACATGACACACACACACACACACACACACACACACAGTATATTTATATTTATATATATATATATATATATATATATATATGCAGTACTGTGCCAGAGTCTTAGGCACCATATTATATTCTGTACCAATTTTGTTATATATGTTTATCATGTCTGCATAATTATGTACAAAATCGTTCAGTATTTCCATATATAACTTAAAAATTAATAAATAAATAACATTATAGGAGAATATATGCATGGCTGTAAAGAAAAAAAATTGTACAAGACAGACCAGTTTTCAGATGGAAACAAAAAACCTAATATACGCTCCTGGGATTTGCATAAAAATAGAAAGGAGCGAGTGTGACAAAGTTACCAGAAGAACTCATTTTCTCCAGCAAGCTCAGTAAAACCTAACAACTGTTTTACTTATAGTTCTGTGCGAAAGTCTTAAGCACATACAAAAATATGGCATAAAAGCAAAAGATGCTTTTGAAAACATTTCTATATAAAACAAAGTTCTATAAAGAGCAGTAAAGAGTAATAAAATAAACAGTCAATATTTGGAGTGAAAACTTGTTGCCTAAAATCTGGAGTTTGAGATACAGATTTGTGCAGTTTTATAAGTAAAACAGTACTGTGTTTTTATATATATATATATATATAACTATTTAAGACAGAATATTGTGTGCTTAGACTCATGATCTGGACTTATTTTTGTGTGTATGTCTGTGAGCAGTGTCGTACAGTGAAGATCACCATCCTCGGTGATGAAGGTGTTCCTGTGCAGGTGGATGGAGAAGCGTGGATCCAGCCTCCAGGATTCATTAGGATCCTACACAAGAACCGCACACAGACACTGACCCGAGACAGGGTGACTTGGACACACACACACACACGTGCGCGCGTTACATAGGTGTTATCCCAGGAAGCCATAATCGATCTAGTAACTGATAGTTTTTTAATTTGTGTGTTTGTAGGCATTTGAGAATACGCTGAAATCATGGGAGGACAAGCAAAAGTGTGACTTTACACGGCCAGTATCCCAGCATGCAGTGCAGCCTGAGATCATCACCGAGGAGGAAACGGCTCAGATCAGTGTGTTTGGGCAGGCCGCAGGGGCGCTAATACACAGGTACACACATGACACACTCTGTACACACACGTGCACAATATAAACAGCGGTTTGTTTGAGCATGCAATTCAGTAGTGTTCTAGTCTGACACGTTTCATCTCTAAACACAGGGAAAACCTTTAATTTAATTGTTACACCCAGTAAGACGTCACACCGTGCACGGCCCATGGTTTAAAAATGTATGTGTGTGTGTTTCAGCATCAGGGAAATTGCTCAGTCTCACCCCAGTATGGAGCAGGAATTGGCGCACGCAGTCAACGCCAGCTCTAAAGCCATGGACACTGTGTATGCCAACTCCAAGAACAACACCGTGAGTGTGTGACGTGTTTCACAAAATGTCACATACGCACCCCGATGACAGTCAGTAATAAGTGTGTGTGTGTGTGTGTGTTCAGGGCCTGACCTGCAGTGTGGTGCTACAGATGGTCAGTAACGTGAAAGCCCTGCACAGTGAGACGGAGCTCTTGCTCACAGGAAAGATGTGCTTGGTAAGGAGTTAGCATAAACGTATACGTTAGCATAAACGTATACATTAGCATGTGAACCTGTTAGTGTGTACGCGTGTGTGAGATGTCTCTGTGCCCTGCAGCAGTTGGACCCGCCTCAGAAGGACCAACTAGTTGCTGCTTTAGCAGCTGTCGCTCAGCAGCAGCGCAGACTCATGGAAATCAGCTGGATCAGTGCGGTCATTGAGCCGACCGACGATGAGGTACACTCGCTAAGACCTACTGAAAAATGTGTAAACTCTGATCCCCTTAACTTTTAGCGTACAGACGGTATTGACGCCTATGCTTGACGAAGCAGAGGACTGAAACAATATTATGGCAATACTTGGGTGTCGATTCGTTTTGTTTTTCAATTTCTCTAAGTATCACGATTTAATAAATAGACTCATTATTACATGTCTCTCAAGTTTTATTACAATTATATGAGAGCTAGTACATAATATAAACTATGTAAAACATGTTGTACATGCTAATAACTGAACAGCATTAACAACACAAGTTCTAATGTTTCACTATCATACTAAATTACGAAATAATTATCCTACCCTTCCTTAATTATATGGTAATTAACAAAACAAACAAGCAGATCGCTAACTACAGCTGCTACGTTGCTAGCTACAGTGAACACAAACACTTACTGTAGCATTAACTACAGCAAATAGTAAAGTGTGTGTGTGTGTGTGTGTGTGTGTGTGTGTGTGTGTGTGTGTGTGTGTGTGTGTGTATAGGGCCATTCTTTGGATTTCTCCAAGCGTAGTCGAAGTGCTAAATTCCGCCTTGTTCCCAAATTTAAGAGGGACAAGAACAACAAGAACAGGGAGATGTGTACTACACTCAACATGCCTGGTATGTATTACCGTCTACATATACCTCATTATTGTCAAAGTTACATCAGAATTGCCTTAGTTACCTCCAAGTTTCCTCAGAAATACTATATTTACTTGACAGTTACCATAAAATGTGATTTACCTCATTGTTATTCCAGATTTACCGGCTAATTAGTGCAGTTACCTAAAATGACCCCAAATTGATCTCAGATTTACCTCAGAATAGAATTACTATATAATTACTACAGGTTTACCTCCGAATTAGCATACTTACCGCAGAATTGTCTAATATACACCACATTAGTTATTAGTTAGTATACTTTATCAGGAATGTACACCGTTACCTCAGAATTACATTAGTTACCTCATATTTTCCTCAAAAGTACCTCAGATTTATGTCAGAATTGCAATAGTTACCTCAGAATTACCCACGGAATTGTCCCATAATTAGTTCCCTCATTTATTACCTCAGATTTAACTTAGATGAAGTGTTTAGGTACGTACCTCAGAATTACCAATGAGGCAGCTCAGACTTTCTTTAGTTGCCATAAAGCTATCTGATTTACCTTATAGTTATTGGGGCCTTATCTAATAATTAGCACAATTACCTAAAAATTACCACAGAATGTTCTGCCTCAGAATTACCAATTGTCACAGGGTTCACTTGTAATGACCTTATTATTTCAGAATTGCCTTGGATATACCTCAGAATTAACAAGTTATGTAATTATTACCAGGAAACTACATTAGCTTTTTTATAGTTAACATCCCAGTTTCCACAGAATTAACTCCGATTTACATCAGAATGACCTTAGTTACCTTAGAATTATCCAATAATTAGTTCCCCTTATGTTTTATCTCAGATTAACTGTTTAGATAGGTACCTCAGAATTATCAGATAAGTACCTAAAGAATTCCTGTACATACGTCCCTTGGTTACCTTTAGGTACCTCAGGAATACACTCTCCAGAATACAAAAGACAGTGTGTCTCATACAGATGTGGTCCTTTGGCAAACTTGTGACCTGTGATTGCATGATGTTTCTTAAGTATATATTATTTATGTGTGTGTGCAGTGAATATGTGGGGAGTGGACGAAGTGGCCTGTTGGTTGGAGCAGCTGTCTCTCTCAGAGTATAAGGAGATCTTTATCAGGCATGATGTGCGTGGACCTGAACTGCAGCACCTAGAAAGAAGAGACTTAAAGGTAATCCCTTTCATGTGTGTGCGTGTGTGTGTGTGTGTGTGTGTGTGTGTGTGTGTGTGTGTGTGTGCATGTCACGTCATGGTGTGTAGTCCGCAGTATGTGGGGTTCAGTATTTTAACTGTGTCCCTTTTATCTATTTCAGGACCTGGGTGTAACGAAGGTCGGTCACATGAAGCGGATCCTCCAGGGAATCAGAGATCTGAATCGAACCAGCACGGCGAGTGAGGCGTAGACCCTCTGAGCCAATCAGACACTCAGAGGGGGTGGGACCAGTCTCAGCATAGCCAATCAGCTCAGAGGGACCAGTGCAGTGATGTCACTCAAATCACAGCCCAGCACAGTGCCTTCATTTCACATTTGTAACATAAATATGGAGGAGAAGCCTTGACTGCCTGTGTGAGCGTGCATGTGTATGTGTTAGGATGAATGGAGTGGTAAATATGAGCCATCAGTAACCAAAGGGCTATGAAAGTGAAATAAGAAACTGTGCTGGTATAATTAGCCATTTGCAAAGAAAAATCAGGAAATATTTTTCAGGAATCCATGCTGTTTAAATTTGGATAGCTTTATTTTAAAATTTGATCACATTGTCCAACTTTAACCACAGTGCGTCATGACAATCAGTCAAGTAAAAAAAATCGTGGTCCAACAGATACAACCACAATCTACCTGTGTGCGTGTGTGTGTGTGTGTGTGTGTGTGTGTGTGTGTGTGTGTAAGTGAGAGAGAGAGAGAGAACAACACTACTCAGCCAAAAAAAAAAAAAAAGAAATACCTATCATTGGGTTGTGTTAGCATCCGAGCGTAAGGGCTAACGATAGAGTTCAGTAACACACTAGCTGGAGTTTACAGTCTGACTTTCAACAACACATCAGTATTATAATATGGGTGTCACAGAAAGTACATTTCCGTTTACGATCAGTGCGGCAGCATTCGTATAATGCATCTAGTCGCCCTATTTAACCAGCCTGATTAACACAACTCTTATTAAACCTGTCTGCTCAGAAATGTGTGTGTGTGTGAGAGAGAGAGAAATTAGTCATATCATAATGTCCTGTAGTATTTGTCTTAAATATTTATTAAGCTCTGTGTGTTTTGTACAAAGCTCTTTATGAGTGTACATACATTCTTCCTGTACAAACAGTCTGTATTAAACCAGTGCTGAGTTACACAAAGTGTGTGTTTGTGTGTGTGGATATAATTCTTGATTCTGATTGGACATAAGGTAAGGGCGTTTTCACTTTAGGGCTTTGGGATTGCTTCCAAAAACACTTGATTCCAAAGTCAGTTTCATTTTGATCAGTGTGAACGGCCTTTGGGAACCGTGCCTGAACTTGATTGAAGAGGTGGGCTCGGGCACAGTCGAGCAGCGATCGAATCAATTCAATGTCAGAAATTTCAGCCATTACTTTATTCATCCCCTCAGGTAAATTGTTAATTTGCAGTTGCTCAAAGTATAATCTGAAGTTAAATAAATTCACAATAAAATATAACTGTCCTAGATCTATTGCACTGAAAACTACTTGCAAATAAATTTATGAAAATTTAGACATTATATAGATGGCATGAAAATCTATCGAATTGAATTGAAATTTGTTGTTGTGCACAGTAAAAACACCAGCTTAAACAGTACAATGAAAATTCTGACTTTGTCTGGCTTTTCTGACCAGGCATAGTAACACACACATACACAAAACACATAAAGACATACACAAACTCACATTTAAAAAAAAATCTTTATACTGAATCCTGTTTGATACTCCATGTGTCTAACAGATGGAGAAGTTACATACTTTGATGGCAACAGGCAAAAAATAACATCTGGCACTTTGAGGTGCATTGTGGTTTTACACTGCAGGTACCCCTTATACTGACCAGCATGTTATGAAGTGGGTGGGAGCAGTTTTTTAGAATGGAATGTACTTTGGAGGGCATCATTCTTTCAGACACCGTCGCGAAAAGTCCAGCTCATCCCAGACAACATTACTGGCCTTGGGAATCAGTTTGTTGGGTAGGCTGGTGTCTGCCAGCATACGGTAGAGCACCGGCCACCGCAAGCTCTCAAAATATTCTCAACATTTTTTGGCAAATGTTGAAAGACTTCAGCCTCCTCAAAACAAGAGGTGTCTCTGGCCCCTCCTGTAAAGTACTTCAGTTTTCTTACTCCAGCCCAGTTAATTGTCTACGTTCCCTACCAGGTATTTGTAATTTTCATCAACGCAATGGATGGAGAAACAAGTCACAGGTGCTTTTCTCCTTCTCAGGTCCTTTGTCACATTTAGTTGTTTTGAGTTACTCTGCAAAACATTGCTACTAATCACTTATCACTGTTGTTCTCAAAGACCAATCACTAGTCACCATTGTGTCTACAGATCAATCAATGCTTTCCCTTGTACACAATCATTGCGGTCATTCCTTATACATTATACACAAGTAAACACCCCCACAATCGTGTGTGTATGGGTATATACATGTATGCATATGTGTGTATGTGCATATGTAGATATATGTATATATATGTATGTGTATATATATACATAGACGTGTATATGTGTGTATATTCTGTATGTGTAGATGTGTATACTTATGCTCACTTTTTTTTTATTTTATAAATTATATATATATATATATATATATATATATATATATATATATATTTTTTTTTTTTTTTTTTAATAACACTTGCACAATATTTTACTTCTGTACTATCCATATGTATATTTATTCTTATAATTGTACACCACTATTGCTTGTGTAGCTTGCACATAAGAATTTCACTCACGTGTACGGTACCAGTGTACCAGTAACGTGATGTGACAATAAAAGCGACTTGACTTGACTTGACTTGTATCTACAGATCAATCACTGCTTTTCCTTGTATCTACAGATCAATCAGTGCTCAGCATTGTGCCTAAAGATCAATGACTGCTCACCATTGTGTGTAAAGAGCAATCACTGATCACCATTGTTCCATCATGCTGGAAACTGGAAAAGTTAAAGTAAAGAAGCAATAATCAAAGAACAAAAAAAATGGGGAAAAGAAAGGAAGCTGCGTTGGCCGGGAATCGAACCCGGGTCAACTGCTTGGAAGGCAGCTATGCTCACCACTATACCACCAACGCATGAATTTTTTGGGAAGACAGAGAAAATAGAGACATGCAAAAACTTTTTAGAGTGCGACTGCTTTTCATTGAACTTTGGAAGCAACAGCTTTAAGGCAGAAATACACTTAAACCGAGTGGAAACAATGCCAGTGTTTGGCTGCGATCAGATGCTTAAACACAAGCAACTTATATTCAAGTGTCAAAAGGATTCAAAACACGCAATTCCAAGTTAGTGAAAAAGTAATGGCACAGTGGAACCTAAACAGCTCCAACTTTTAACATTACAAAGTTTATATGTGTTTAAAAATAACTACAAGAGAAAATATTATTTTACTGATCTTTAGCCGAAACAAACTAAATAAGAAAAGTGGATTTTGCTTTGATGCTTGAACAAACCGATTAAACATTAAACTGACCTTAAAGGACAATATAAAAAGACACTGTGATATCAAAATAACTTCGAAGTAAAAGTTACATGATACCCTGAGGGTTTGTTCACATGTCTCGTGTAATTTTATTATTATTTTTTTTTATACAACTCCATCTTTTTCTTTTTTCTTTTTCCAAAGCGCTTTGAAGCTCCTGCGGCGTCTGCCGTTGCCACGTAACCATGAGCCGCGCGCTGCGGCGTGGACGCGCATCGACAAGCACGAGTGTCGCTCCGTATTGTGAGCGCGCTTGTCACGTGTAACACTGTAGCACAGTGTTTTTAGATCTTTTTCTTTTAGATGTTACTATGGTATACTGAAGCATAAGTACAGGAATTTAATAACTGTCAAAAGCCTTTATTGACAATTACATTAAGTTAATGCAATGAGTCAGTATTTGCAGTGTTGTCCTGTCTCCCGAAAGACCCCTGCAACTCGTCCTGCTGTTAATCAGCTTTTGGGCCACATCCTGACTGATAGCAGCCCATGCAGTTGGTGGGGTTTTGTTTGTCCATCCACCTCTTGACAATTGAGCACAAGTTCTCAGTGGGATTAAAGTCTGAGGATTTTCCTGGACATGGACACAATTTTATACAGTGGTGTGAAAAACTATTTGCCCCCTTCCTGATTTTTTATTCTTTTGCATGTTTGTCACACTTAAATGTTTCTGATCATCAAACACATTTAACTATTAGTCAAAGATAACACAAGTAAACACAAAATGCAGTTTTTAAATGATGGTTTTTATTATTTAGGGAGAAAAAAAATCCAAACTTACATGACCCTGTGTGAAAAAGTAATTGCCCCCTGAACCTAATAACTGATTGGGCCACCCTTAGCAGCAATAACTTCAATCAAGTGTTTGCGATAACTTGCAACGAGTCTTTTACAGCGCTCTGGAGGAATTTTGGCCCACTTATCTTTGCAGAATTGTTGTAATTCAGCTTTATTTGAGAGTTTTCTAGCATGAACCGCCTTTTTAAGGTCATGCCACAACATCTCAATAGGATTCAGGTCAGGACTTTGACTGGGCCACTCCAAAGTCTTCATTTTGTTTTTCTTCAGCCATTCAGAGGTGGATTTGCTGGTGTGTTTTGGGTCATTGTCCTGCTGCAGCACCCAAGATCGCTTCAGATTGAGTTGACAAACAGATGGCCGGACATTCTCCTTCAGGATTTTTTGGTAGACAGTAGAATTCATGGTTCCATCTATCACAGCAAGCCTTCCAGGTCCTGAAGCAGCAAAACAACCCCAGACCATCACACTACCACCCCCATATTTTACTGTTGGTATGGTGTTCTTTTTCTGAAATGCTGTGTTACTTTTATGCCAGATGTAACGGGACACGCACCTTCCAAAAAGTTCAACTTTTGTCTCGTCGGTCCACAAGGTATTTTCCCCAAAGTCTTGGCAATCATTGAGATGCTTTTTAGCAAAATTGAGACGAGCCTTGATGTTCTTTTTGCTTAAGTGGTTTGCGCCTTGGAAATCTGCCATGCAGGCCGTTTTTGCCCAGTCTCTTTCTTTTGGTGGAGTCGTGAACACTGACCTTAATTGAGGCAAGTGAGGCCTGCAGTTCTTTAGTTGTTGTCCTGGGGTCTTTTGTGGCCTCTCGGATGAGTTGTCTCTGCGCTCTTGGGGTAATTTTGGTCGGCCGGCCACTCCTGGGAAGGTTCACCACTGTTCCATGTTTTTGCCATTTGTGGATGATGGCTCTCACTGTGGTTCGCTGGAGTCCCAAAGCTTTGGAAATGGCTTTATAACCTTTACCAGACTGATAGATCTCAATTACTTTTGTTCTAATTTTTTTCTGAATTTCTTTGGATCTTGGCATAATGTCTAGCTTTTGAGGTGCTTTTGGTCTACTTCTTTGTGTCAGGTAGCTCCTATTTAAGTGATTTTTTGATTGAAACAGGTGTGGCAGTAATCAGGCCTGGGGGTGACTACAGAAATTGAACTTTTAACTGTGATAAACCACAGTTAAGTTATTTTTTAACAAGGGGGGGGGGCAATTACTTTTTCACACAGGGCCATGTAGATTTGGAGTTTTTTTTCTCCCTTAATAACATAATCTTCATTTAAAAACTGCATTTTGTGTTCAATTATGTTATCTTTGACTAATAGTTAACGGTTTTTGATGAGCAGAAACATTTAAGTGTGACAAACATGCAAAAGAATAAGAAATCAGGAAGGGGGCAAATAGTTTTTCACACCACTGTATATATATATATATATATATATATATATATATATATATATATATATACAGGCCCGTAGCCAGCCTAGTGCAAGGGGGGGTTCTTTTTTTTTTTTTTTTTAAAGTGGACCTTTTTTCTCAGTACTTTGTATTTGAGTATTTACTCATTTTGTATTTCATTTTGAGGATGAAATACTGCATTTTGTGCTGGATTAGCTTGTCTGCTGGTATCATAATGTGCATGCTTTTGATGCACCAAAAATATTTACTACAGTGTTGTCAAATTGCTTATCAAGATCGCGTGCAACTTTTTTCACTTCAAAAACACACCCACACCCACACCTACAGAGTTCAAAAGTTTAAAAACCACACTAACAACAGAATACATTTAAGGAATTTTTACTGGAATATTATTAAACTACAAATTTAACTTATCTCATCAACACGCTCTCTCATTACTTTGTCTTTGCCTCTTCACTTTATTGAACTTATATAAAATATATTTAATATTCAACTAATTGTTATTTATATAGTCTATTAATTAGGCGAAATATAATAAAATATGTTAAATTCAACCTTAAAATTCCAGTCATATAGCATAATTCAATCTTTATTGGCATGTCAAGCATTTACAGTAGGCTATCATTTACATTCAGAACGTAAAGTAAAGAGATCGAAATGAGGAATATAAACAAATATAAAAATATTACCAATAATTATCTAATAATAATAATATACAAATATTACATGGAAAAGACGATCAGTTAATGTACTTACAAGACTGTGGGATGGATAAAAACTACTTTTTTGTGGGCTTATTTTATTTTATGTCTTATGTAACAATTATTCATGATAAACTTCATTCGAATGCTGTCTACACCGCGTATAGACACTAGAGAGCCTTGCCTATGGTTAATAGAATAATTTAATAAATTTACTAATTTAATAGAATAATTTATTAATTCAAAATAAAATGTTAATAAATCCTAATACTATGCATGGTCAAGCAGGTTTGTTTACGCATTGAACTCGTCATTCTTTCTTTCCTTTTTTGATGGAATAACATTATTTAACATAATAAATTCACAGATCCATCAGATAGGCTACTGCCTGTTAATGTTTATTTTAGATGTTACAGACTTGTCATAGCCATTCAGACTGCTCAAGAAAAGGCACAAGAGAACTATTCTGTGTGTGATGTGGGGTTGACGATTAGCTACCACTTAACTAGCGTTAGCGATTTGATCTTGAGGCAGTAACAGACTTACTCTGTTTGGCAGTCTTTTTGAACATATGTTCAATATTCTGCGATAATGACGCTGCTGCTCCCTGCTTTCTCTTTCGTCTCTCCTGCTCTTTCTGACCCAAATTAAACACCGCTGGATGCCGCCTCACAGATTTAAAAAACGTCAGTTGCTGCGCAGGTTTGTCACGTCGCGTTTTTTTTTTTTTTTTTTTTGTAAATTGTTTTGTAATAAAGTGTTATTTTAAATATTGCCCAACAATTTTAATCTGTCTCAAAAAAAAAAAAATAATAATAATAATAATAATAATAACAAAAAATTCTGGACCTTTGGCAGTGGGGGGTGGGTCGTTCGAACCACCCGAACCCCCCCTGGCTACGGGCCTGATATATATATATATATATATATGCAGTTTAAGCAACTTGGTTATCACTTTTGCCTTATAGCAAGGTTCTTCATGCTTCACCAAACTGTTTTTGGGAGAAGTTGCTCTCGGAGGATGTTTTTGTACCAGTGTTTTATTCATGGCTGAGAGGCGACCCAACACATGAATGGTCTTTACTGTTGGCCAGACACAGGACTGATGGTAAGCACTATAACCTTCATACATTTTAAGAAGGTCAGCAATGAAGCCCCGTCTCTCTAGAAAAAAAAAATGCACGATTACTTATGAAACGCTTTATTATTATTATAAAATCTACTTGTTTGCGTTAGCCGGGAATCGAACCCGGGTCAACTGCTTGGAAGGCAGCTATGCTCACCACTATACCACCAACGCACAACTTTTTTGGAGAGACAGAGAAAATAGAGACATGCAGAAACTTTTAAAGTGCAACTGCTAAAATGTGATATTATGCCCCTTCACTTTTGCAATAACACCACAATTGTAAATATACCTATTATATGATAACATTAATAACTGCAAGGAGATAAATAAAATCATCTTCAATTTCATCTCATTTCATAGATCACAAAAAATAAAACAGTCAAATCTTGCAAATAAGAAAACAGAGGAAGGGACATTGAGTATTAGACTTTCATGATGTCAACCATGTGTTTAAGATAAGTTGGTTAAAAAAATGTCTAACAATCCTACGCCTTTATGTTTTTTTTTTAAATACCATTTCACATTTTTTGTAAAATTGGCGGGTTAAATCTTTGCTGTCTTGTGATTTTTCGCCATGCAGAAAACCTATTAAACTGTCTTAATTCCACCAGCAACCACTGTTAGCCTGGACAATTTTCCATGTCCACAATTTTTCTCAATGCTAATATTACAGTCAAAATTAAGTCACTTCTTCTTACCAAATGGCATCAAACAGGTTTTGATCACGTATCTTTAATTCTAGACGATTCAGGTTCTGTACTTGAATATGAACAATTTATGAACAAATTCGATTTTCCTATTCCATTTAGAGAATATAAACCAGTTATTAATGCTATTTCAAGTGGCTTATTACAACTTTATAAATCTCATCTTAGTTTGTGTGAAATAGCAACTACGTACGATGAACCAATCATTGAAGGTGTTCTCATTAGTGATAGAAAATGTAATAATCCCAGATAGCACAGGTACTTCTGCTAAAGAGCGTTTCATCTGGTAAACATCTCGTTCGTTTTTTACAGTCGTATTTTGATCATCTGTAGATCGCCTGTTTGAGCCGTTTAATGACACATCATCTTTACATCTATACGACGTCTATATAACGTATCTTTATCATCCGAAATTTGCTGGTATGTGGATGGGAAATACTGTTTATATACACTCACCTGAAGGATTATTAGGAACACCATACTTATATGTTGTTTGACCCCCTTTCGCCTTCAGAACTGCCTTAATTCTACGTGGCATTGATTCAACAATGTGCTGAAAGCATTCTTTAGAAATGTTGGCCCATATTGATAGGCTAGCATCTTGCAGTTGATGGAGATTTGTGGGATGCACATCCAGTCTTCAACTGTCCAATTTTGGTAAGCTCGTGCAAATTGTAGCCTCTTTTTCCTATTTGTAGTGGAGATGAGTGGTACCCGGTGGGGTCTTCTGCTGTTGTAGCCCATCCGCCTCAAGGTTGTGCGTATTGTGACTTTACAAATGCTTTGCTGCATACCTCGGTTGTAACGAGTGATTATTTCAGTCAAAGTTGCTCTTCTATCAGCTTGAAAGGGGGTCAAACACCGTATTAGTATGGTGTTCCTAATAATCCTTTAGGTAGGTGTATATAAACTATCAGTCAGGATGTGGCCCAAAAGTTGATTGACAGCAGGCCAGGACGAATTGCAGGGGTCTTAAAGAAGACAGGACAACACTGCAAATACTGACTCATAAAAAATTTACATAAAAAATTACATAAACTTAATGTAATTGTCAATAAAGGATTTTAACATTTATTTTTTTATTATACTTCAGTATACCATTGTAACATCTGACACAAAAGATCCAAAGACACTGAAGCGGCAGACTTTAAAAATTTCACATTTGTGTAATTCTCAAAACTTTTGACCACGACTGTAGACAATGTTGTATTTCTAAAGTTTCTCAATGATATCTGAACATCAACACACCCAGATAATTTATTTTTTAAAAGCTACACTTTTGCGTTGGCCGGGAATCGAACCCGGGTCAACTGCTTGGAAGGCAGCTATGCTCACCACTATACCACCAACGCAACGGGATGAACATCTGCGTCATGCTGAAACTCAACCGTCGTGTTATGCAAATAATATTGCATATACATTTTTTATAGATATAATTACATTTTTCAAGTTCCTCGATTATAATCTTCAGATTAGCAAAAAAAAAAAAAAAAAAAAAGGGGGAAGCTGCGTTGGCCGGGAATCGAACCCGGGTCAACTGCTTGGAAGGCAGCTATGCTCACCACTATACCACCAACGCACGCGCAACACAGCCGGTGTACATTCACCTTTAATGCCAGTGTTTGACTGCAGTCAGATTCTTGCCATAGCAAAGTTTGGCCTCCTGAGGACTGAGCTGATGATTCTTACGACAAGGTGCTTCAACATGCTGGAAAGGGGATTGTTTGTTCAATCATTGATTTTCGTTCTTAATATATACTATATTACTAAATACCATACAATATATTACTAAAGTTTCTCAATGATAACAAAACCTGACAAAAGGTCTTAAAATACTCAATGTCTGCGTTGGCCGGGAATTGAACCCGGGTCAACTGCTTGGAAGGCAGCTATGCTCACCACTATACCACCAACGCAACACGAACACTTTCTGAGACATGCCGAAACTCAACCGCACAGTCATGTATATCAGAAATGTATTATTTATATAATATCAAGCATCACTAAGGAGGGGAAGAAGTGCTTTACGATGGCCAGGAACCGAACCTTGGTCTGAAGCCTGGAAGGCAATGAAGATACCACTACTACAAAGATAGCATGCAGCCATGACAGTGCTCAGCCATGTGGCTGAATCATAACCTAGTTGTCCTGCCTACATAGGCACACTACTTTCACTGTACTAGTAAGAACTCCTCTATTACCTTAGTAGTGGTGATTATATCATATTAGCATGGATTTTGGATTGAATCCTAACCAATGTTAGGTGTGAAAAACGGAGTCATGTGCTTGTGAACGGATATTGTACTGTATTGTTGTGTTTTTTTTTATGCAAAAAAATAAAAAATAAATTAAAAAAGTAAGAATTCTTATAAGAAGGAGATCAGAAAAAAACTAACAAAGAAGTTTTTGCTCAGGTTGCTGTGATAAATATCAAGATGGATTTGTTTGCAGATCTTCCTGCTCCCACGAATAATACAAACTCGGGTAAATGTGAGTATTTTTCTTTTAAAAACAATTAATTTGTTATATTTTATTTAGAGATCTATTTTATAGTTACTAGCTAAGATGCCCAATGAACCCTCGGATTAGCTAGCTCGAACTAGCTAGTCACACCTAGCAAGTTAACTAAACTAGCTAAACGTCTGTGTTTGTTTCGTGAAGCTCTTGGGTGAAGAATATAAATGGTTTATATTTATTTTAAGAATATTATGTGATAAATATTGTGTAAGTGAAATTTTTGTTGTGGTTGTATCAGTGTTTGAGCAGAAGCTAACACAAACACATGCAGGAACAAGAGCTAGCATGGATTAGCTTAGCTAATAGAGGAGTTGTGGCTTTTTTCACTCTGCTTATTTATTTTATTTATTTTTTGCTTTGCTGTGTATGGTTTAACATGTTTAATCTTCATGAAACTTTTTGGGGAGGGAAATTAAAACTTAATCTTGCTTTAATGGCTAATCTCCCCTTGATAGTGTGAATTTTGTACCCAAGACGAGCTGCTGAATTCATGAAGACTGTCTTCTGCTCATCCCAGGACTTATCATTACTCTGTGTGTGTTTAGGCAGTAAAGATGAAGACGGCGTCCAGGACCGGGGAGAGAAGAGACACAGGGAGACGCACTCAGATGACGAGCGGAATGAGATGGAAAAGAAAGTTTGTAAAGGTTTTCAGCATTTACACACACGCACACCGTTAGGCAGGGTGTGTCTGGGTGTGTGTTGCCGTGTTTATTGTGGGTACGTGTGTGTATGCGTTTTGTAGGATTGGCTAAGCTGAAGGGCTTCGTTGCGGCACGGCGAGGCGAACGAGAGGACATGCAGGACGCTCATGTCATCTTACCCAACCTCCATACATATACAAATACACTGCCTACACATGTGTAAGTACACACACACATATTCTCCTATTTACTCTGGATGAATCCCAAATCTCTTACTAATGACTTATCCGGTAAGGAACATGAAAAAGGCTCTACTGCTCTAACTGAGCTCTCTGTCTCTGTGTATGTGTCTATCTCTGTGCAGGTCCAGGTTGGGATTTTTCGCTGTGTTTGATGGTCATGGTGGTGCTCGAGCGTCTCAGTTTGCTGCTGAACATCTCCATCACACACTTCTTAGCAAATTCCCTAAAGGTACACACACACGCGCACACACACACTCACATACTCACTTACTTAGTCCCAGCCTAGGGTTCAAAAAGGAAGTATTTATTGGGGTTAACTTTCAGCTGGACGTCTACTGTAAGTCTACTTACTTTGTCACCATCGTAAGACTGTCGCATCATCATCGCCTCCCCTTCACCCCTCACCCAGACAACCATCACCATGATGGGATGTGTGTTTGAGAATAGATAATTTGTGCTGAAATTCTGTTTCATACTGTGTTCTCTTTCAGGAGAGATTGATAATCTGGATAAACTGGTGAGGAAATGTCTTCTCGACACGTTTCGCCACACAGATGAGGAATTCCTGAAGAAAGCCTCTAGCCAGTAAGTCTTGCGTGATTTGATATTTATTTAAGCTTTACTTAAACACCTACAATATCAACTTCATCCAAATACTTCTATTTATTATAGTTCTCTATGTTAAAGGTTTATTATGATGGTTCAGGTTACAGGTTATGGAATTAAATTTGTTTCCAAAGTAATTTAATGAAAATAAACGAATTAAAAAAAACTTTTATTTAAAAGTGAATTTATCCAGGGGCAGTTGTGAATCAAACGGTTAAGGCTCTACTGATCGGAAGGTTGGGGCATCAAGTTGCCACTTTTGAGGTCTTATAGTAAGTAAGGCTTTTAACCCTGTCTGCTCCAGGGGCGCTGACCCTACACTCTGAAGCTTCCCCAGCTTCCTAACTGGAATATGTGAAAAAAAAATTCATTTCACTTTGCTGTAAAGGACATATGACAAGTAATTACATTTTAATCTCTCTTAAAATGTAAACAGAAAAACTAACATTAAAAGCAAAAAACTATGTAACTACCTAACTAAATAAATATATACACAGCAATTTTACCAGAACTGTCTAGATGCATAGTAACTACGTAATACTTTTTTGTTCTACATGTAGATCATATGCTGTGTTCACATTACCAGCCTGAAGTGACACAATTACGATTTCTTTACCCTAATGTGACAGATCTAATAAATCAGACGTTTGTCAGATTGAATCTGATTCAATGTTTGTATGTGGTCTTGGTCGTGGGATTGGTAATATTTATGTATGCATGCATGTGTATATACAATACGCGATCATGTGACTTGAATGAGAACGGCCGACTGGAATTTTAAAAGCAAGGCGTCTGGCTTTTTTACTTTTTTTTTCCATGAGAGGAAAGAAATGTCCACGTTAGAGTCAGAAAAAAGTCACTTGTGTGCCATTATGAATGTAAACCGCCATGACACGCAATTCTGATACGACCGAAAAAAATCTGAATTGACCAGTGATGTGTACGTAGCCATAAACCCCTAAATATAAAATCAGCTCAGAAGCCTAAGCATAATGTTTTTATCCGGGGAAAAAAAACACAGCTTGTTTATTTATTTTTGTTTTAATCTCAATTGATTTTTTCATTCATTTTGACACAAATTTAATGTCACAGCAGGACTGCAATAGTTAATTTACAAAACTGTGTGTCTGTGTGTTTCAGGAAGCCAGTATGGAAGGACGGCTCCACGGCTACGTGCATGTTAGTTGTGGATGATGATCTGTACGTGGCCAATCTTGGAGACAGCAGAGTGAGTACTTGTTGAACTGTAGATTGTTCCAAGTACATAAAACGTAACTTCTCATCCAGTGTTCAGTACATGTTCAGGTTTTCAGCCCTGTCTGAGGACTAGGAATGTGAAAGATTAAAATCCCACAAATCATTTATTGATAACTTTTCATTAGTAATTTAAGTATTTAAAAATGTATTAACTGATAATGTTTGTTTTGCCTATTATTTCTCAGTATTATTTCTGTCGGCGTGTGATATCAGACTGTGCATTTTTATAGGCGTGTTTATTCTGTTTAAAAAGAAACGTGCATCTTTTTCTTCATTAATAATCGATTAATATTTGGTACCATGTGAAACTATCAGTTAGTAAACTGTGTGTTTGTGTTGTCCAGGCAGTGCTGTGTCGCGTGGAGCACACTGAGGATGGAGAAGAGAAGTGTGTGTGTGTGCCTCTCAGTAAAGAACACAACCCTACCATCTATGAAGAACGCATGAGGATACAGAGAGCAGGAGGAACTGTCAGGTTGACTTATTGCTTGTGTGACTATGAATATGGGGTATGGATCTAGGTTAAACCGGACGACATACTGAAAATGAAAGTGTGTGTGTGCAGAGATGGGCGTGTGTTAGGTGTGTTAGAAGTTTCCCGCTCCATCGGAGATGGTCAGTATAAACGCTGTGGTGTGATCTCAACACCTGACCTGAGACGCTGCACTCTCAGCCCTAAAGACAAGTGAGACTCGCACACACGCACACTTATTAACTCAGTTTATGTATGTTGTATGTTGTGTTAATATCAGTGTTTTTTGTCCTTTATGTTTAGATTTGTGATTCTGGCATGTGATGGACTTTTCAAAGTCTTCTCAGCAGACGAGGCTGTTCGGTTCGTCAACAAATTTCTAAAGGTGTGTGTGTGCACGAAAGGAACAGCATAACAACTCTGCTACATGAAATAACTATTTAAATTAATGATGAGGTTGTGATTAGACTGATGTGATGATGATGATGATGATAATAAAGATTCTAGATCATAAAGGGGTTGGATAGATCTTCCAATATGTCAGAGGTGATCTGTCTTAAACAGCTGAGGTTTTGGATCAATCAAGTTTGATGTATGATTATGGTTTAATGACAAAAGGTAAATATGGCTACGAACACAGTAGGCATTCAGGGCTTATTCTTGATGTTGGTGAAGGTTTGGGAATGTTCACTAATCGCATTGGAGGTTTGGGGCTGATTGATGTTGGTAGTGTAGGATAGTGGTGACTTGCTGATGGTAGTTAAAGGTCCCACACATCCCATTTTTCATTAAATGTTAATATGATTCTTTAGGGTCATAATGAAAAGTTTGTAATATACTTTAATTAAAAATTCCCAATGGTTGTGTAAAAAAAACACTATTTTACCTGGTAAAAACTAGCTCTGTTCTCAGCAACCTGTTTCAGTACATGCTCCTTTAAGTGCTTATGATCTCTGCTGAACCCGTCCCCCAGTTCTGTGGGGCGGGTCTTTACAAAACACGTGGGGTATAGCCACGGGAGTGTAGTCCAGTGCGGGCAATGCTTTGTGGGTAATGCAGTCCAAACTGAAAAACGTTGGAATATAGAGCCTGAGCCTGTTTTCTTAAGTAGTTTTTGGTGTGATTTAAGTACGAACCCCACCCGGAAGTTTGTAATATCGCCTGACACCGCAGAAATTAAAAGAATAGACATGCATCGACTTGATTTGTCTTCCTCATCACTGCATGGGCATGAATTAACGGGTTGTTACGCTGCCGCGAGCAACAACAACAAAAGCGGAGAAACTTACTGAGAGAGATACGGACGCGATGTGTTTACTGATGTGTTTACATGACTTCCTAATCTTCGACAGACATTGTTATAAACCATCTAAAGTTACAAAGGTAAGCATAATATAGTTTTCCGACTACCCACACAGTTTGCAACTAAACAATCACCTTAATGCATTGTTTATTATAAACGGGCAATTAGGAATTATATAGAGACGGATGTACACAGAGAAGAAGCCATAACCATGTTCTATGAGAGTGAAAGTTAACTTACACTCCGCATTCATCGTGATTATTAGAAAAAGCGATCTGCAAAGATTCATAGAAAAAGAAATTACACTCACGAGCCTGGTGAAGATGAAGCAGGAACACGAAGCGTTAGTACAGATCCATTTTTTAGGAGCTACTTCCTAGCGAAACCTGCTTTATATTGACCCTCGTTTATAAAGCAGTCTAGTGAAAAATGATTAGCGCAAACATGAACGCATTTAGGTAAATCAGCAGGGACGTTAGCTTCAAAACTAAATTCAGCCACTCCGTCATCAGTGGCTCAGATACCTAACACTAGGTAGGTACCCTAGGTCACTAACCCTAGGTAGTGAATGACGACTGCTGTGTTCGCCATTACACCCAACAACTGTACACCACACTCGCTTAGGCGACATTTTGCTCCAGTGTTAAAAAACAATGGCCGACAGCTTTTTCTTACTCTGGGCGGGTCTTTGCTAAAACACCAGTGTCAATCAACTATAGTAGGAGCGGCCTCTTTTGGTGTGGCGTCACATTGCCAGGCATTTGAGGTTGGCCTGATTTCAGAAGGGGCGTTATTGTAATAAATGAAAAAATCACTGGGCGGCTCTTCATCATCGTAGAGTGGTTGTGTACGCACTCTTCTAACACACAGTTCAGTCCAAACAGCTTAAAAAAGTGCATGTAGGCCCCTTTAAGGTTTGGTGCTAATTAATAGTAGATGATTCGATGGTGGTGGTGGTGCTGGAGATTTGATGGTGATGGAGGTTTGAGACTGTGATAAGGTTGGGGTTTGAGAAAGATTGTTGGTGGTGGAGGTTAGGAGCTGATTGGTGGTGGTGGAGGTTAGGGGTTGATTGGTGGTGGTGGAGGTTAGGGGTTGATTGGTAGTGGTGGAGGTTAGGGGCTGGGCGGTGAAGGTTAGGGGCTGGGCGGTGGAGGTTAGGGGCTGATTGGCGGTGAAGGTTAGGGGCTGGGCGGTGGAGGTTAGGGGCTGATTGGCGGTGGAGGTTAGGGGCTGATGGGTGGTGGTAAATGTTAGGGGCTGATGGGTGGTGGTAAATGTTAGGGGCTGATGTGTGGTGGTAAATGTTAGGGGCTGATGTGTGGTGGTAAATGTTAGGGGCTGATGTGTGGTGGTGGAGGTAAGGGGCTGATGTGTGGTGGTGGAGGTTAGGGGCTGATGTGTGGTGGTGGAGGTTAGGGGCTGATGTGTGGTGGTGGAGGTTAGGGGCTGATGTGTGGTGGTGGAGGTTAGGGGCTGATGTGTGGTGGTGGAGGTTAGGGGCTGATGTGTGGTGGTGGAGGTTAGGGGCTGATGTGTGGTGGTGGAGGTTAGGGGCTGATGTGTGGTGGTGGAGGTTAGGGGCTGATGTGTGGTGGTGGAGGTTAGGGGCTGATGTGTGGTGGTGGAGGTTAGGGGCTGATGTGTGGTGGTGGAGGTTAGGGGCTGATGTGTGGTGGTGGAGGTTAGGGGCTGATGTGTGGTGGTGGAGGTTAGGGGCTGATTGGTGGTGGTGGAGGTTAGGGGCTGATTGGTGGTGGAGGAGGTTAGGGGCTGAGTGGTGTTGGTAAATGTTAGGGGCTGAGTGGTGGTGGTGGATGTTAAATGGCGATGAGGTTTTGGGTTGATTTGCGGTACATAGAAGTGTCATACTGTTCATTAAGGACGATGATGATTAAAGGTCTGGGATACTGCTACTGTTTGAAGTTGTAGCCGTCTTTCTGTCCACCATTTCTTCCCCCTTCGCTCATCTGAGCTCTGTCTCTGCCTTACAGGATGAGGTGGTGGAGACTAAGGAGGGACAGACGATGGAGGAGGGCCGATTCGAAGCTGCGTGTCAGAAACTAGCTAGCGAGGCTGTGAGGCGAGGCTGTGCGGACAATGTCACGGTCATCCTGATCTCCATCGACTTCTGACACATTTCTCTCTCACACTCGCACACACCAGATGAGTGTGTAGGCTTCCTTTGGCATTTTCATCATTCTCAAGTGGACATTTCTAAAAGACCTTCTAACAAAGAGTGTGGGGGTTTTGAGGCAAATAAAAATCTTATCATCAGATGTGCTGGGTGTTTGTTTTTGGTATGGGGGAAGTGGGCCAACACCTATAACACTAGGGGGTGGGGTGGGGTGAGGGGATAATTAAATCACTTTACAAATTAGATGGAAAGTAAGGACATTTACTCATTAATTTGCCACATAGAATTTTTTTAAAATAAAACTAAAAGGACATGACTTTAAACTTCTGCCTTAAGTTTTATTACTAGATATCACTTCAAAAGATAAACATTTCTTTTGGCTTCATAAACATCAGTAATTAAGACGTAATTCATTGGGTGAGGGTTTACGGATGGGAGTGTTCAAAATGATTGTCTTGGAATCTCACCTCACCAGTCCAATGTTGTTGTATCTCAATGTACACACCTGACACACTATAGGCCACATATAAGAACCACCACGAAGATCTCACTAGGCGAAGGATTTACGCAGCATGCCCTTCCTGACACAACCCTCCCATTTTAACCTTTTCATTCAAACAACCTTTGTATGTACGCTAGTAATAATAATGTCGCACTGTGAGATCAGTGCAATGCAGGTAGGTAACCTTTTTACAAGAATAAAAAAAAAAAACAATTAGGCAACATTAAATTTTGCAACATTATGCAAGGAAAAATAATTGCATTCGAATGAGTGAATGTGTATCAATTTGGAGTTTTTCCTTTGAGTTGTTGCTCATTTTTTAAATTTGATGAGATTACAAAAAAACATAAAGGTGCACCAGAAGTAGGAACTTAAAATGTTAAAAAAAAAATAATAATAATTGAAAACTTAATACTTTTTAAGTATCTTTTAATTACATTTTTGAATACAAGGAAAGGGGGTGTACTATTATTAAATTTACATTTATAAATTAAAAACGGGCAATTATAAAGGTTTTTATATTTGTTATGCAATCTTTACTATTCTTCTTCTTAGTAGAGTAAGTAAAAAATGTCTTTGAAAGAATAACAAAAATCAGGAAACAATAAAAACAAGATCAATTTTTTTCAGGATAATCACATGTCCAAATCAAATTGCGCAATGGTTTCAGGTTACAGAAAATGCTGCTAGTGTTGATGTACTGTACTTTATAAATCTCGAAGAAATAAAAGATTTGACAGGAGAATATTTCTATAATAATTTAAATAAGTCTTCTCTCATCTTGTTAGTTAGAATACATTTATATGGTAAAATCTGGACTTTTTCCCCAAGGGATATTTTTAATAAAACCATCCCTGTAATGTTCTCGTTGTTCCAGATAAAGTATGTGTGGAATAAAATTTTACTTAAAAATGAGAGACCAGCGGAGAGTAACATCTGGCTGTGAAAGTGAGAAAGTTTGATGGGGACTTTTCCTTTGGGTTGTGGTGGATGAATGGGGGTTGACACGGGACTTTTACTTTGACAGGCGGTGAAAAGGTCACCTGCTGCTTCACACACTGCTTCGTGCGTATGTGTTTGTGTTTAACAGGAGAACAGCTGCCGTCTATCCAGGCAACACAAGAACATCTCTTTTTAAATCAGCGTTATGTTTTAGATGTTTACGGTTTGATCTGTAAAGTCGCTGTGAATGCGTTATAAGCGGTTATAGGCGGTTATAAGCTCCGCTGATCCGTTATGTGCGCACAGATCATCTCCGTTATCTCCCCTCAATCGGCGCGTGCACACCGGATCTGAATCGTCTTTGCGCGCACGCGTGTTTTAAGTGCCGTTTATTTTGCGAACAGCGTTTTGATCAGCACGTTTCATAAAGCCGAGGGTTAATGATGAAGTGTTGTTAAGTGGCGGCTCGGGAAGGAAACGCAGGGACAGAAACAGGACGCGCTGAGAGCTCGAAAACCCGGCATGGACTACTTCCTGGATTTCGAGGAGTGCATCCGGGACTCTCCGGTGTTCAGGTACCAACCGCACTGCGCCCGCATGCGCACAAAGTGCACACACTGTGGCGACTTGGGCGGGAAAAAAACCCCTTAAAAGCAGCACAAACAAACACATTTTACACAATAAATTATTTATTTCTCTAAGCTTTAGATGTTACTGAACTGAAGTATGAAACGTTTTCGTTTTAGTATTTTAACATAAGGTAACTTTTATATATAAAAAGATATTTATTTATTGCAACTAACAGTTAATTAATTGGTGGAAGAAAAAAAGGTTTTAATTATTGGGAAATCCAAATTATTAATCTCATTTTTGTTGTCAGCATTGTAAAAATTTTTTGCCTCAGTCTGTGGTAAAAGTCCCTCACAAGCTCAGGTCATGTACGGCAAAATAATCACTAATTCAATTGTTTGTCTTAACTAATAAGTTTTAATTATACTTTTGAATTATATATATATATATATGAACTACAGATTGATTCAGTTATAAATTGCGATTTTTTTGTGTGGTGATTAACGTACCGCCACACTGACTCCAAAATAGATTGTTACATTTATAATAAAGATGAACTGGTCAAACAGCCAGTGACCAGAATTGGCTGTTTTTCAGTTTGATTGGCCGTGACCGCTGATCGGCCGATTAGCCTCAGATATATAAACGATTCTGTACTGAGCGCAGAAGTTTCCAAACAGAGCAACAGAAACGCATTTTTATGGCATTACATTATCAAAAATCACGCACATTAAAAAACCTCCAATCTGCCCTTTTTCTGATCGAATTAGTCTTAAATTAACTCCTTACACCTGCTTACACCTGTCTCAAACCAATGCGAGTGGTAATTTGTCTAAAATCGCATGCGTATGAAACCCTGCGTGCCCACGTTCGGAGCCGCCTGCGCTCACAGACACTCGACCCTCCCAACTTCTCTGAGTTTTGAGACTTTGGAGGCATTTGAGGCGGTAAACGTCGCTCTTACTTTGTAATCCTACAGGTGGCGCACTCTAACTCTATTTACACATTGTCATCCTGGGTAGTAGGTTTGAATTTGCTAAGTTTGTTTAGAAATAATGATTATGGTGGAGGACAGAGATACGTGTTGCTCAGTTTGATGTTAAACTCTTGTAATTAAAGTTAGTTTGTATTATTTTAATGCTGCGCTTGAATTTTAAGTGATGAACTAATGTTATTATTAAACTCATTAAACTTTTATTAAGGTTTAAAATTGTAGCAAAATCAGGGAAACATGTAATATTAAATTGGTATTTTTATAAAATTGTGATACTTATCGAATCGCAATTTTAATAGACTTGACACAGAAGTATCATGATAATATTGTATCGGGTTGTGACTGGTTACGATCTAAACTATAAAAATCTAGCTATCAAACTGAAGTACTGTAATTGAATACCAAATTGACCATAGTGTATTTATGTCTGGGTGTGTAAATGTGTGTGCTTGTGCCCTGTAAAAAGGTTGACACCCCATTCAGTGTGTACGGCACCTTATGCCTTGAGTTCCCCCTGCGACCCCTAAGCAGTATAGACAATGGATGGAATGAAGCTGGAGAGTTTCTAATACAGAAACTGACTAATACAGCCAGTTGCTCTACCCTTAGCTATCTAACAGCTTGATCAAAACCTGACATTCACTATCTGAAGAAATCACACGTAGCTAGAAATCTATATATTGTAGTAGTTTACCAAAAAATGCCATGATGTCATATCCTCTTTCTTACATCACTTCCCCAGGCTGTCTTTGGAGCGCTGTGAGAATGACCTAGAGGAGCTGGAGAGTCGAATGGAGAAGGTAAGGATTACCTACAATAACACACACAAGCACAAAACATGTTTTTGTAAATGTGTATGACGATATGTCTGTGTTCCCGTCATCGTTTGTCTCTCTGTAGGTGATGAAGTTGTGTAATAAGATGGTGGATGATGGTCAGGTGTTTTGTTCCACTAATCAGCTCTTCCTGTCTGCGCTGGCTGAGCTCACATCACATCATAAAAACAACACTGTTATAGAGGTGAGTGTGTGTGTGTGTGCGCTAGTGTGGGAGTGTCCAGATTCCAGGCTCACAATTGTAACATATAAACTAAACAAACACAAAACAGTTTTAATATTTATGTGTGTGTGTGTGTGTGTGTGTTTGTAGACTTGTTTGCAGCAGTTTAACCAGGCTCTGCAAGAGATGATCCACTTCCACAAAGTGAGTCCCAGGTTTTGTGACAATTCTAGTAGATGTAGTAATCAGTATTTAGTGAGTCAGTCAGTAATACAGTCAGTTAATATTTTAATTAATCTGTACATATTTTAGTAAGTCATTCACTACAGCAGCATGAGGTCAGAAGTCAGTGATTAGCTGAAAGATTCAGTCAGCATCAGAGTAAGTCAGTCAGTAGATTATTTAGTTAGTCAGTAACCTAGTGCATCAGTCAGCAGCTCCTTTATCCTATTACTATCTCAGTGAGTCAGCGGGCCAGTAAGTCAGTTAGTAGCTTCATGCATCAGTCAGTAGCTCAGTATGTCAGTCAGTAGCTCAGTGAGTAAATAAGTATTTCAATGAGTCAGTCAGTAGCTCGGTGATTGAGTAAGCATCTGTGACCCAGTCAGCAGCTCAAAGAGTCAGTCAACATCAGAGTAAGTCAGTCAGTAGTTTATTTAGTTAGTCAGTAACCCAGTGCATCAGTCAGCAGCTTCTTATCCAATCAGTATCTTAGTGAGTCAGTCAGTAGCTCAGTAAATCAGTGATTAGCCAAGTTAGTCATAAGCTCATTTATTCAGTCAGTATCTGTGACTCAGTCCTAATCTCAGTGAGTCAGTCAGTAGTGCAGTGAGGCAGTCAGTAGTACAGTATGTCAGTCAGTATATCTGTGAATGAGTAAGTATCTTCTTCGGTCAGTAGGCTGGTAAGTCAGTCAGTTGCTCAGTGAGTCAATCAATAGCCAATGTATTTAATCAGCATTCCGAGTCTGAGGCAGTAGCCCAATGTTCAAGTGAGTCAGTAATTGTGCATGTCAGTAAATAATCTTGTGTTGGTGTTTAGATACTGCTTGACCAGACTCGGAGAGCGATCACACAGCAACTCACACATCTGCTGACGCAGTATGTTGATTGCAAACACACAATAATAAAGCATTTTTTCTTTTTCTCCCGCTTTCTCTCTCTCTCTTTCTCTCACGCACACACATACACACATATATTTAGTGACAGATTTTTTTTATACTAGCTTATGTTCACATACAGACTCACATTTTAATGCATTATGTGTGTCTGTATGATTTGTATCCTGTGTTTGTGTGTCTGTGTGTGTGTGTGTGCGCACATGCACGCAGGTACCTCCCCCCGATGCGAGGTGCTCGCTGTGAGTGTGTACGGATCAGGGATGAGCTGAACTCTGCGCTGGTGAAGAGCTCTCAGGTTCCACAGCACAAAGCGGCAGAGGCAGAGCGACACACACACCTGCTGCTCGCGACACGCAAGTGCTACACACACTGCAGCCTGGACTACTGTCTACAGGTAGCACAATCTCACACACATACACACACATACACACACACATCTGTCCATTTTAAACACCTGTGTGGACACATCATAAATTACGCACTGGTCCACAGTTTACAGATAGTCCCCGACTTACGATAAGTACGGTTAGCACGTTCGTAAGTCAGATTTGTTCTTAAGTCAGACGAAGTCAGTCTTATACGCATTTGACACTAATATACAATGTAAAGCATACCAATCAACTTTACTAAATCTGTCCCTTTACCCCACACTGCCATCATATGGACAAAAACTGTAATCGCGCCTAAGGTAATGAATTTCACAGTAAAATGTAACAGCGTTGTGTCTGCACCTTTAAATCGCGAGGGGGAATCCCAGACGGTCTCAGAGCTGTTTTCCACTGTATTGCACTGTGAACTCTGATTTGTTTGAGGATTCTCACCATCAGCACAGAACAGCCATGTTCTATCATCGTGTCCCCGGACTCATTTGTTAAATCCGATCCGTTCCTATCTGCGGAAATTCGTAACTCAAATGTTTGTAAGTTGGGTACTACTTGTACTATGTACTGCAGTGTACTAATGCGCAGGGACCACTGTGTCTCTGATCCCTAATGATGTTTGTTCAATCATAAGCCATGTCGCTAAGACACCCTTTTTTTTTTTCTTTAAATTTATTTCAGCTGAATAATTTCCTGACTCAGCAGAAGCTGGACGTGCTGAACTCAGTAAGTATTAAACACACCGAGCTCAGACACAGAGATCTCCGAAATCACACACTTGAAGCAGCTTCACACATTAGGTGATGTAAGTGATGTATTGATAATAGATTTTGATTATTTCTGTTTGTTTGCAGGTTTTCTCCTTTTTTCACGCACAGAACACGTTTTTTCATCAGGGCTTTGACCTGCTAAAAGATCTGGATCCGACCGTGAAGACTATGGCAGTTGAGGTAGAAACACACACACACACAGACAGACATGCGGAAGAAGACAGACACATGGAAGAAAGATACTATGACAGATAGAGATACAGAGTGTGTGTGTGTGTGTGTGTGTGTGTGTGTGTGTGTCCACAGCTATCTCGACTCTCAGCTGAATGTGTGAACAGAAAGAAGAACCTGGAGCATCAGCACCTGCTCGTCCAGCAGAGAGTCAGTGACCCTTATGACACATTATAACCTTACGACCTTGTTATAACTTTATTGTACTTTAGTGTTTATTACTCACTGTCTGGTCTGTTATAACCACATACGTGTGTAATATAATGCACTATAACTTATTATAAAATTACAAATTACATTGTACTTCTATGTAATAATAGCTGTGTGTGTGTGTGTGTGTGTGTGTGTGTAGGACGCCTGTGGGGAGCCCGTGCTGTTCAGCGGAGGAGCTATCGAAGGATATCTGTTTAAACGCTCACGGCGGAAAAATAAAACATGGAAGAGGTTAGAGAGAGAGAAGTAAAGACAGAGGGACGGAAAGAGGAAAGAAAGACAGGCGGACAGACAAAGTGAGGGAGAGAGGGGGAGACGTAGAATCAATTATGGATGCAGAGAGAGAGAGAGACAGAGTGTCAGAGTGAGAGAACAGAAAATGGAAAAAAAGATCTTAAGATAAAGAGAGCGAGAGATAGTATGGCAGATAGAGAAAAAATGAGAGAGAGAAAGAGGGGGGAGAGAGACAGGAAACTGACAGACAAACTGAGCGAGAGTTTAAAAAAGAGAGAGTAAGCCAGATAGCGAGAGAGATAGACTGGAAGGAAAAAACATTTTTGACTAACAGATAAAGAGATGGATGGACGGACGCCAGAGAGAAAGAGTCAGACATATGTATCCAACGAGACAGAGGTAAAGACAGAGAAACTGAGAGCGAAAGAGTGAGAGAGAGAGCGAGACAGACAGCGAGAGAGAGAAAGAGAAGGACTCACAAAATCCATGCTGGATGCACAGACAGCAAATAAAAAAAGAGAGAGAAACAAAGAGGCAGACTGTCAGAGAGCGAGAGGATAGAAAATGAAAGAGAACTAAAGCGAGACAGACAGACAGATAGCGAGAGAGAGAGAGAGAGAGAGATAGCGTGACTGATAGAGAAAGAATGAGAGATAGAGAGAGACAAACAGAGGTCAGAAAGTGAGGGAGAACAAAAGAGTAATACAGACGTACTGATTCTTTGACAGCACAATCAGAGAGACAGACAGATGAAGAGAGAAATGTTAATGACAGAAAAAGAACGAGAGAGACAGGCAGACTGTCAGAAAGACAGTGTGAGAGAGAGAGAGAGACAGGCAGCCTGTCAGAAAGACAGTGTGAGAGAGAGAGAGAGACAGGCAGCCTGTCAGAAAGACAGTGAGAGAGAGAGAGACAGACAAACTGTCAAAGAGATAGAGTCAGAGAGAGAGAAAGACGGACGGATGTACAGACAGATACTAATGACAGGCAGAGAGAATAAGAAAGAGAGTGAGACAGTGTAAGAAAGTGAGAGGACAGAAAGAGATAAAGAGAAGGGAGAGAAAGAGACAGATTCGGTGACAGACGCAAAGACAGGAAGAGACAAAGAGAGAGATTGTAATGACAGACGGATAGCTAGAGAGAAAAAAGGTTGAGCGATAGGAAGAGTTTAGCATGGACGCAATGGCAGAAACACAGAAAGACAGGCAGGGAGAGAGAGAGAGAGAGAGAGAACTGTGTACACTGACTCCGTGTGTGTGTGTGTGTGTGTGTGTGTGTGTGTGTGTTTCATCAGGTGTTGGTTTTCAGTGAATCATGATCAGCTGATTTACACCAAATCACACAAGGTACACAAAGTTTGCGTGTTTGTGTGTTTCCTAGATATGTGTGTGTTAATGTGCGTTGTGTGTGTGTGTGTTAATGTGCGTTGTGTGTGTGTGTGTTAATGTGCGTTGTGTGTGTGTGTTAATGTGCGTTGTGTGTGTGTGTTGGACGTCTTTGTGTGTGTGTTTTATCTGTTAGTGTGTGTTCTGTGTTAGATGTGTGTGTGCTATATCGTGTCAGTATGTTATTAGATTTTCTATGTGGAGTGATTTTATTCAAATTGAACCTCAAGTGGTGTGTGTGTGTGTGTGTGTGTGTGTGTGTGTGTGTGCAGGAGCAACCGCTTGTTCTGTTTGATGATCTCCGCTTGTGTGCTGTAAAATCTCTGGACTCAATCGATCGCCGTTTCTGTTTCGAGCTGCTGTCTGTGCAGAAGTAACTGTCTTTTATACAACCATACACACACACACACACACACACACACACACACAGACACACACACACACAGACACACACACACACACACACACACACACACAGACACACACAGACACACACACACAGACACACACACACACATATGTATATATATATAGATAGATAGATATTATTAATACAGAATATGTCTTACACACAAAGTTATGCAAGTACAAATGTAACGTGTGTGTGTGTGTGTGTGTGTGTGTGTGTTTAGGAGCTGTGTTTTACAGTCGGACTCGGAGGAGTTAAAGATGGCGTGGATGAACGCGGTGCAGAGCCGCATTGACATGGCGTACAGAGAGAGAGTGCAATCCGAATACATAAAGGTAATGAACACACACACACACACACACACACACACACACACACACAAAGAACGTTGATGTTTGTATTTTATAGTGTATTACATGTTATGATCTGTTATGTGTGTGTGTGTGTGTGTGTGTGTTTGCAGGTGAAGGACGGTTCTCTTCCCGCTCCCGCTCCTGTCCCCGCCCCTCTACCCGGTCCTCTTAGCACGGTTCTCCGTAGCCATGGTAACCAGCGCTGCTGTGACTGCGGGGAGGCGGAGCCTCGCTGGGCGAGCGTCAACCTCGGCATCACAGTCTGTATCGAGTGTTCAGGCATCCACAGGTAACATCTGATCAACTGTGTGTGTGTGTGTGTGTGTGTGTGCTGTGTATGTGTGTGCGTGCTGTGTGTGCTATGTGTGTGTGTGTGTATATGTGTGTGTATATGTGTGTGTATGTGCGTGTGTGTATGTGCGTGTGTGTATGTGCGTGTGTGTATGTGCGTGTGTGTATGTGCGTGTGTGTATGTGTGTGTGTGTGTGTGTAAGCAGGTGCCTGTGTGTGTCTGTGTGTGTGTCTGTGTGTGTGTGTATGTGCGTGTGTATATGTGCGTGTGTGTAAGCAGGTGCGTGTGTGTGTCTGTGTGTGTGTCTGTGTGTGTGTTTGTGTGTGTGTCTGTGTGTGTGTGTGTGTGTGTGTGTGTATGTGTGTGTGTATGTGTATGTGAGACACTTGTAATATCTGATCAACACACCTTGTGTGTATGTGCACGTACATGTGTGGGTAAGTGTGTGCATGTTTGTGTTTGTGTGTGTGTGTGTGTGTGTGTGTGTGTGTCCAAATGATCCACAGGTAATCTTGCAACAAGAACTTACCTGGTGTGTGTGAGAGTTTTACAAGTAATGTCTAAACAACACACTCACCCGGTGTGTGTGTGTGTGTGTGTGTGTGTGTGTGTGTGTATTACAGGAGTCTTGGTGTACATCTGTCTAAGGTTCGATCTCTCACTCTGGATTCATGGGACCCTGAACAGCTAAAGGTAAACACACACACACACACACACACACACACACACACATTAACCATAAACACCATAACTGTTGTTACTTTGTATTTTCTCCTGCAGCTCTTGTGTGTTCTGGGTAATGATGTCATCAACGGTATTTATGAACGTCACCTGTCTGAGGTGGAGAAACCCAAGTCTGATAGCTCTCGGTAAGAACACACACACACACACACACACACGGGTTAAACATATCTCTCTCTCTCTATATATATATATATATATATATATGTGTGTGTGTGTGTGTGTGTGTGTGTGTGTCTCAGGCAGCAGAAGGAGGTGTATATCAGAATGAAGTACGTAGAGAAAAAGTTTGTTCAGCGGTGTGACCCTCCTGTCTCCGGTGACTCAGTCTCTCTCTCTCTCTCTCACACACACACACACACACACATACTTTGTTGACTTGAAGATTCACTCGTTCATAAAAAAATCAGCAATAAATATTACTTCTGTGATTCAGTTACACTAATAGAATGTGTTTGTGTGTGTGTGTGTGTGTGTATGGTCGGACTTACACAGAGACAGTCCAGCAGTGGGCGGGACGGAGGCTGTATGATGCTGCCTTGGGCGGTGACATCATCTCCATGGCTCTGGCGCTGGCTCAGGGTGGGGACGTGAACTGGACTAACCACGAGGGACGGACGCCTCTGATTGGTGCAGCAATTGGAGTAAGCTCCGCCTCCTTATGTGCAAACCCTGACTAATTAGAAAAATGTGTAGGACATAACAGTGTATGTGCGTTTGTGTAGGGCTCCTTAGTGGCGTGCGAATTCCTTCTGCAGAACGGCGCCAACGCCAATCACCGAGACCAACATGGACAAGCAGCGATACACACAGCGACAACATGGGGACACACAGGGTAACAGAAACAAACACACACTTATATGCGCTGCATCGTTGCCAAGTTGCTAGCAGGGAATGATGATCTCTGCTGTGGTTGGTTCGTTCAGGCAGGTGTGTCTGCTGCTGAAAAGAGGAGCCAATCAGTACGCAGCAGATGAAAAGGGAAAGGACCCCCTCAGTATCGCCATAGAAACGGCTCACGCTGACATTGTTACTCTGTAAGTAAACGAGGTGTGTGTGTATGTGTGTGAAATATCATTCTGTCCTTTGCTGCTCTTTTTTTCCCTTGCAGTGAAACATGTTTAGGTTTTCATTGTCTGCCCCCTAGTGGACATGTTCATGTTAGCAGGACACCCATGTGGCGTTCGCAGGTAAGGTATGCAGAAGTAATAAACCAGGCGGAAGTCGTCCAGAAAAAAAAAGAAAAACTGTGTTTGTTTATTACACTTCTAACTTTCATATTTGTGTGTATGTGAGATTATTACCTTCCTCAGCAGGTGGCGCTACCTTTCATAAACATGGTATTTTGGTATACATTAAACGGGCTTCTAAATTAAAGAATTAACCTGGGAAAAAACTTTGCACAACGAATATTGTTACTGTTTTTAAAAAAAAAATCCATGAAGTATCTGTTAATACTTTTAGAATGAATGTTTAATTTAAAATTACAATTAATTAAAAATGAGTGTATAGGGCAGAGGTACTCAAATATAACTTTGAAAGGTTCACTTACCAAATTTTCATTCAAGCTTTGATCACTTTCAGTCAGCAAAAAAAAAAAAAAAAAGTCAATTTGCACTGTTCGCGAACGATGACCCAGAGCACGTGACCGGTACATACATCTGGCTGCCGTGAGTGAGTGAGCGAGTAGTGGTGAGGGAGGGAGGGGGTGAGTAGTGGTAACGTTGCTATAACGATGTTGTTAAACTGTAGCTGCTGTGATTGGACATAGATGAAGCAGCCAAACCGAGTAGAAGCCTCAGTCACACTCAGTTGCACACTTCTTTGAAAACTCATTTGGATTATGATTAAATTTGCATGTTTGTTTTGGCGTATGAAATAAATGTAAAATTAATTGTAGATATAAAAAAAAAAACATTCTAGCACTGTTTCAGACTTTTATAAACGTCTGTTATGACATCACTGCCCATGGGAACTTTGCCCCACGCACACACCCCTCAACCCGCCCTGTTGTCTGACTCAATTACATCTCTGTGTGATCTGGAGATTCCCAGGCAACTTCCCGCTTAAGGGAAAATAAGAGTCTGTAGCGCCACCTGTCCAGCCCACTTGTAGACAAAGTTTACAAATATGGTCGGGGAAGAATAGTGCCAAGAACACGTGATACTGACAAATCTCATGTGATTCACAAGTGTTATTTGTATGTGTGATACCCAGAGTATTCGTACACGTAGCCACGTTTACAATTTCCAAAATACACAGCGTTTGTTTGAGAGCTCTGAAATTTTTGAGCTTTGTCTATCCAGAGCAAGTTGTGCATATTTGCAAATCGTGTTTTGTATTTGCGGAGCATGGTGCGCCGATTTGGAGATCCCGGGTGCATTGGATAAACACGTTCTGTTTGTTTTAAACGTTTTGTCTTCATATGTGTCACTCTGACATGAAGCCATTGTGTGTGTTGCAGGTTGAGGATGGCCCGTATGAATGAAGAAATGAGAGAGTCTGAAGGATTTTTTGGATCAGTGGGTAAGCAACATAATGCTTCACACACACACACACACACACACACATATATCGCACCCATCAAGGCTAATGATGAGGTTATTTATAGCAGTAGTTCAAATTCGTTTTTTTATCTGTTCATTTTGATTTATTTGTATTTGATTGCATTTATTTGGATTTATTTTGTTATGCAACTTTATTTAAGGTTATACAAATATATCTGACTTTATTTAGCCACATTTTCCCATACATTTAGCTTTCTTCAGCTCTACGTTATATTTATGATACTTCTTAAAAACTCAATAATTTCTCTGCCTCCAATTTCATGCAGGAGACGACGAGACATTTCAGGACATCGTTCGTGATTTCAGTAACATGGCGTCCCATGATCCAGAGCAGCTGTCACGCAGACGCTTCAGCACTCAGAACGAATCACAGGATGAGCAGAAGGATGGAATCGCGCTGGAGAAGACCTGAGGGGAGGAGATGTGGAGCGTTCTGCCCTGACTGGATGGAATCAGCTGTAGTTTCTATTTAAGGTATAGGGCTGAAGGTTCAGGACTTAAGAGTTCAGAGTAGAATGTTGGGGTTCAGGAGGTCAAATATGTTCATGTTTTTTTCTAGTGACTGAAGGGGACCAAGTGATTATTGTAAAGATAAATCATATACATTTCTTTTAAATTATATTTCTTGACCAAAGTAAATAATTATATATATATATATATATATATATATATATATAGTAATAAATACAGTATAATAAATAAGGGTTTCACTGCAAAATGTGACAAATCCCATTTTTAGACTTTATGATCTTCAGCAATCTTTGTTGAAGCAAAACATTTTTTAATTTGCTGTGAATGACTCACTACAAAACACAATTATGTGTCTGTGATACTGAACTGCATTTGTACTTTGACATAAACAATGTAGAAAGTGGATTGAAAGCGGTTTGCAAAATATCAAAAGATTCACACTAATATAAGCAGAACAATTTTGCCCTAATATTCTGCCTTTTGTTGTTTTTAACCCCATTGTGACTTAAGGAAACAATACACAAAATGTTAGTTTCAAAATGTTAGTTTGAAATTTTTTACTATCTGCTGCATCTTTTGCTAAAAACAACAAGAATGGATTTATCTCATTTTGCACTGAAACTCTTTATCTCTCTCTCTCTCTCTCTTACACACACACACACACACACACACACACACACACAAGAACTGGGCAGATGTTCCGAATAATGTGGATGGTGGGTGTATAATTTTGTCTACTTTTCTGTGCTGTTGTTTGGGCGTTAGCTCTCAGTCATATTACCTAACCATCCCTAATACTGCGTTTTAAACACTTTTTGAAACCTGCCGTCAGTAACGGGAGACTTAGTGAAGCGGTGAGATCTGTTTTTACAGAAGGAGGCTTGTTTATAAAAGGTAACATTGATGCTGTCCTACAGTCTCAATTTAGACATTTATTTTTTAATATGGCACATTATTTCATATACGTATGAATTTGTATTCTCTAATACAGAAATAAGTTTAATGCTAGTTTTTAAGTCTATATTGCTGAGTTATAATTCTGACGTTTGACCGTGTGTTATATGTGTGTGGTGACATTTTTTGTGCCTTTTGTCTCTGCAGTGGAAATGTGGATAAAACCATATGTATTTACCAAAAAAAAAAAAAGTTATAATTTATGCGTACATTGTATGTCCTTACAGCTAACAGACTGATCAAATTGCATCCGGTTTGATAGATTTATCTAAACACACCGAGCCTTTTTATTAGACATGATTAACACAACACTTCTGTATTCAGCTTACTCAAATAAATAAAGACTGTGTTAACTTTAAAGACTGTAGTGCTCAACAGTACACACAGGGGACTAAAATACAAAGGTATTTATATATCTGTATACTGTATATATAAATATAATGACCAACACACTGATGTTTATAGACTAATACAATAAAATGTATTGAGTTCCATTAAGTGCTGGATGTGATTTTTGTGTTTTTGTGCTTATATGTGTATGGAATTTCTTAAGACAACAACCACAGATAGTATCCTTGTTTTAAAAGCTAATAAGTGCAAGAAAAAAAGCTGTTACAGCATGTCCCAAAGTCTTTTATTTCTTTTATGCCACAGTAGTTTATCAATAATTGCATCTTTTAATTTTTTTAGAGCCTAGAATACAGTCATTAACAAGTGTGATTAAAAACATCTGGTGGTAAAATATTACAAGAATTAGTTTTTATGACACTGTGGATTGATTGCTACTTAAAAATTGTAATATCTAACTGGTGTTGGATTGATTTGTATTTTCGCTGATTATTTCTTCCTGTTTCTTCATCTCGTCTTGTATCCAGTTCAAGTAGTTGCTAAGTCTCGTGTATACACCGTATTTTCCCTCAGCAGCACATTGCTCACCCCAGCTCACCACACCAGTCAGGAACCATGTTCCTCTGTAGTTCACTGCGAACGGCCCACCGCTGTCACCGCTACATGCATCTTTCTCTGTATCCAGATATCCACTGCAGAACATATTATCAGTAATAACTTGATCAGTGGTGTCCATACACTCCTGCTGGTCCACTACAGGAAGTGACACTTTCAACAGAAAGCGCGAAGAACGGTCGAGGTAGCGAGTTGCTCCCCAGCCAGTAACTAGGCCTTGCTCTCCTGGTCGTTCTAGCCGTTTAGCCAGAAGAGTGTTCGGCAAGCACACAGGGGAGATGACTGAACTGAACACAACTGGCTTAGCCAGGTACAGCAAAGCAATGTCACTGTCAAATGTGTACTCATGGAAATGAGGATGAACGACAACTTTCTTCACCTTGATGCTTTGCTCACCCTCATCAGGACGAAATTTATCAAAGTCGCCTGCACACACAGAGCAGATGATATAACAAGTTTGTTTCTTACATTTACCATCTACTCACACCAAACCACTTATGCACATACAGATAGCCCAAATCAAAGAACTTAATCCCATATCCAAAATAATCTAATCAAGTCCAAAGACCCTAAACTCAAAGAAATCCAAATAACAAAGCCCTAAACCCCAGCCAACACAAATCCATAGGCTAAATCAGCTGCGGAATACACTGATGGAGTGAACTACCTCTAGATGTCCAAACAAGTCACTGGCAATCTTTAAACAATGTCAAACACCCCATTTTGTTCCATTAAGAATTTAAGTTAACAAACCTAAATAAAAAACCCTCCCCAAAGCGTGATGGTACTCCTTCTATTAGTCAGCAACCTATGGAATTAGTATCAAGATATTGCTAGGGACCAAACCTAGTAAACCCAAGCCCAAACACACTAAATGCATAAAAACCTAACTGAAAAGACCCAGAACACAGAAAGCTAAATCAGGGAGCCAAACCCTCAGGCAACCCTAACTCAAAGAAATAAAAACAGGACAAACATCACTCATTGAGACAGACTTAAAAGACTCCAAATCATAGAAAACATAAACCCAATTAACTCAAATATAGAGAGCCCAAACACAAGGAAATAAAACCCAGAGAGCCCAAACTCAAATAAAATCCACAGGGCCCAAACCCAGAGGAACTAACGGAAGCCTAAGAAAATCAAGCCCAGAAGGCCTAAATCCAAAGAAATCAAACGTTAAGAGCCCAAACCCAAGAAAACCAAAACTCAGTGAAAAAATCAAACACTCAGAGACCAAACCCAAATAAAATCAGAAATGAGAGAGTCAGAGAGTCCAAATGCAAGGGAATAAACCCAAAAGGAAAACAAACCCAATGTAAATTAAACCTGAACTCAAATGAGCCCACATCATTCAAAACCTATATCAAAAGAAATCAAACACAGAGACCCAAAATGATGTGCTGTATGGGATGCTTGATGCTCACCAAGGGTCACATGGTCAGGTACTTCCTGTAGACAGTGAGCTGCTGTAACGACCCAATGTTTATTGATTAGTGTTCCTCCACAGAAACCATTACCATCCTTCCTGCGTAGCAGAGCCTAGAGAGTATACACAGTAAGTAGCACTGCTATTCTTTTACTCATATTCATGATCACATGACAATTTCTACCCACCTGCCAAGGACTTCCACCTTGTTGCTGTAGCTGGCCACCTACAATTCGTTTATCTGACTCATCAGAAGTAGATATATTGTAGAGTGGGTAAGTGGCGTTCTCTGTAGGGTGGGTGTGATTTGATGTAAATTGGCTGATGTTTGTGGGATTTTCTGCTATATGGGTGAGGTTTAGATCATCCAATAAGGAGCGTAGTAGAAAGCCTTTAGACCATTGTTTTCCACACGGGAATTGCGCTATGAATGTTTATAAGGAATGTTACAGGGCATGTTACAGGTATTGTTATTATTATTATTATTGTGTACTTTTTTTTATTACCTGCCACTTTGCAGGTTTTTCCATCCTCCTCCAGTTCATATCCATCAGCACAGCTGCAGGTGACACCTGAACCAACCATTTGTGAGTCTCTGCAGTAATGAAGGCATTTGCCATTCTTGTACTCACACTCAAACACTTCTGATGACCCAACCGGAAACACACACACACACACACACACACACACACGCATATAATTTACTGAATTCACAGCTCTTCATTCACAAAAAAATAGGGAGAACATACAAATGCCACATACATTTACACATATTGGAAGTGGAAGTTTTAAGTAGTATTAGAAGTTTTAAACCTCCAATCCAAGAGGTGTGAGGCAACAGTGCTAACCACTACTTCCCTGCTCGGTCAAGCGAGAATATTTATCCACCCTCTGGAAGAAGTCTGCATCCTATAAAGAGCATTGGGGCCACAGCCAAGTGAGTAAAATCTTGAGTGTTCCTCAGTGATAATTTGGCCACCAAGTCCAACTAGTGGGCCTATTGGACTGAAATTTCAACCAGTCCAATTGGCCCCATGCCCAACTCGACAACCTTCTCCAGGTTACCAGCCAACGACTCCAATAAACCCACCCCAAACGTTAACCCTCTTCTCTCCTGTCTCACCCAGGATGGAAACTTTGGATAGCAAAAAGATACCAACAGCCTAAAATACTGCTGGAGCCAGTTGTTTGAGATTGGGGGGAAGCATAAAGAATGGCCTGCTCTACTATTGCATGGTGAGGATTGTTGTCCTCCTGGTGATCCCAAGGAGATTCAAGATTCAAAGAACTTTATTAATCCCAGAAGGAAATTGCTTTGTCTTGGTTATACAGTGGCTTTGATTAATTTACTGGGAAGAAAGGAAACAAGTTGGATGTATTCATACACCTAGCACACTTACACCCCCTGGGGCACCATTTTGTGGGAATACTGTGGAGAAGATTTAGGTCCAATTTAGGTCTGCCACAAGCCAAGATTGAGCCTAGTACTGCCCATTGTCTGTAAGCACATGGAATGGGCCCAAGCTGACCAGCAGAAAGGGTAATTCCAGTCAGATCTCTCAGCTCTACCATATTAATCTGCTTAAAATATATAGAACCAGTGCCTGCAGTCTCAGTGTTTGTCACTTTTACTTTAGAGCTATGTGAATATGACAAGGTCTATCGTGATTAAGATCTTACCCCAACCCAGTGGCAGGAGCTGATCGACAGATTCCATAATGTATTCATCAGACCCAGGCTCACTCACCTAGCCTGTCACGTCAAAACTCTTTCCATGGTGGTCATTCATCAGTACCACAAGTCTGCTGTCTGGCTATTGAGGTGGAAGTGGGGGCACTGGCAGTACAAGGTGCTTCCATTTGGCCTCCAGGCTGTCATATTGTAATAGTTGACAGTTGATGTCTTGGGTCTGCTGATTCGATAACGCATAAGTATTTTGGGCACAAATGGAAGGCCTCACTAGTTCCCTGATCCTGAGCAACCCAGCCCTTTCTGGTACTGATGCCTCCAAGACTTGCCTGTGAACTGTGTTGTCATAGAAATTTAAAGCTGAAAGTATTCTGTGGTGGAATGGGAACTCCTCGCCATCAAATAAGCCCTCAAGTAGCTAAAGTACAGTATGCACTAAAATATACAGTACTGAAATGAAAAGACAAACAATCTTGATTGTCATCTGTGAGTTTATTTCTCCTGAAAGAAACTAACATACAGTACATGCCAAGCTTAATCCGCCTCGCTGTAGACAGTATTCTTATCGTTCACGCAGATTCTTAAGCCGGATTTCCGGAAACAAAGGTTGCTGCAGACTCCTGCGAAAGGCGACAATTTGCTCGTGTAATGGTGGCACAGTTCTTGGCAGATCTTTACAGTTGAACACATTCTCTTTAAACATTCAACAAAAGTAGGCATCAGGTGGTGTGAGATCAGGGAATGTGAAGGGTATTGGTGAGAACTGTTCACCACCTTTTTTAAGATCGCTCCCCATTTACGCCTATTTCTGTATGAGCTAAAATAATACTCAACTATGATTACTTTTTCCTTCTTTAAGAGACCCATTTTCAACACCAAATTCACAACACAATTTCCTTTTCACTACTGGAAACACAAGTGTGTCTGGAGCTATGCCCCATTAACAAATGCATATGCTTGTCTGAGAAGCAAGAGTTTCAGTACTGTATATTTTGGCGCATACCGTACTGCTTGGCCAGCTGCCACTTAACATTTGACTGACCATGCTCCTCTACAAAAGATGGTAAAGGCCAAGGAGACTAACACTTGTATCATGTGCTGGTTCCTCTCTCTATAAGAATACTTCTTTTAGGAGCAGCAAATGACCAAGACACAATACAGGAAAGATTACAGGGTTTCCATAAGGTATGCAGTCTATATCATTCCACCTGTTTAGAGCTGGGGAGGTGGTACTGTGGTGGTACAGCAAACTGTTGCACTTTTTACACAGGATTTGTGTCTATAAGATCTGAATGCACATGGTATTGTGACAAAAATTATAAAGGTGGACAGGTTAGTGCTGTTTAGAGAGAGTATACAATATAAGCTAGTAAGAGTGTAACAAACCTTTCTCACAGTTTGTTCCGGTGTAATTTGGTGGACACACGCACTCATAACGTCCATCACTTTCAGTGCAAACCCCTCCATTAAAACATATGTTTTCACTGCAGCGACTGTGACCTGAATAAAACACCCACACCCCAACCCCAGCCCCACACACACAGAATCATTGTCATTATAAAAAAAATCACAAGACCAGAAAACATACAATGCCTAACATACATCATTGCCTAATAGTTTTGACTCATACCAGGGTGAGTCAAAACTATTTGAATTGGGCGGACGTGCATTGTCATGCAAGATCACAACGCACTTGGATAGAGGTCCTCCGCATTTAATCAGAAGATTAGGGTTCTGCTCTTTAATAAGCATCTCACTGTAATGAGCACTGTTGATTGTTGAACCTTTTTCCTGATATTGTTTCAATACTATTCCTTAAGAATCCCAGAAAACTGTCAGCATCAATTTTCCAGTTGATGGTTGACTTTCGAACTATGTCTTTGTCAGTGATTGAGGATGTTTCCATTCTATATTCCATAAAACCTTTTACTCTGAGGCTCGTAGTGATGAACCCATGTCTCATCACCAGTAATGATTCTTTTAAATAAACTTTCACCTTCTTTAGAGTATCAGTCCGGCGCCAGGTACACTATCAGACCACAAAAAAAAAAAAAAAAAGATCACTGCAAACTGCTCTACTTTTGTGCAAATCACAAGTGGGGCATCCATTTTTGCTCGCACCACAGTCACAGTTAAGTACCACATTCACACCTTCACAGCAGTAAATGGGAAGACAGTAGCTTTGAGCAGAATTCGCTAAGACGTTGAGGCCAACTATATATTTAATATAACTGGAGTGTGGATGATTTTGACTCAACCTCGTATAACGTTGTTGTAGTTATTGTTCAGTATTACAATTTAAGTTATTAAGTAACCATAGCAACTCTCATGCTTATTATTACATTTTTAAACACACTTACGTTGGTATCGGTTCCAAAACTCTGACTGTTAAAAAAAAAAAGAGAAAGAAAATTTGAATGACAAAATAATAAGGGCTATTCTTTGAGGACACATGTACATACATTCACAGACACACACACACACACACACACACAGTCACCTTACTGTTTTCTCTCTGCTCTGAAAGATTTCCGCGGCTTCCTCCTTAGAGCAAATCTCCTCATAGCACTCGCGCTCCAAATCCCCAGGTTTCATTTCCTCCAGGAAGTAATTGGCCCGGCGATGCCTCAGGAGTCTTACAGCATCTCTGTGATTAATAAACACTAAGACACAACAGAACACTTCCTGAATGCTAGTGCTAACATCAATGCTAACATAGGAGACTGATCTTATTAACTTACCTGCTGATTGAAGGCTGTTTATATAGGTACTGAATAAAAATATCACTACACAAAACGTAGATTCAGACATTTGGACTCTTCTGCAAAAGACAGACATTGTTATTTTTATTCTGCTTTTTATCGGAGTTATAGTTAGAAGCCTTAAATTTTGTAGGGAAAAATATCTATTTATTCACACTAATTCTGTCGCATTTCTTACCTAGGAAATTTATCTCTACTTCTTGAAATAAACGAAATATACTTACTGTGTCAAATTCCATGTGAGAAAATTTTATTTATGCCTTTTCCCCTCAGTTGAGCATAACACGCATCAGCAGTTCAGTGACTTTAAAACCGTATATTTGCACTGTGATTGTAGCATGACCTTTAGACAGGAGAATATTTACATTTTTACACACAGTTTGTAGAAATTTAACCAGTGATTAAGCTCTATGATTGTTTATATGAGACTAACATTGGGAAATTAAATGGATAAAATGTATATACCACCAACATTATACAGTAAATAATAATAATAAAAAAAGATCTATCCATGCTACAGATTTCATGCCATTTTGGAAATGACTATTTGTGATTGAAATAATCTCTCAACTTGAACAGGAACACAGAACTGTGCACATGGACCAAGAGCATAAATGAAGCACAAACACACAAGGACAAGAAATGTAAAAACTATTCTCACTACAAAACCAGCAGGGTAAACAGAAAGCAGGTAAGAGCAATGATGAGAACACTTGGGGAGAGAATCAGGAGCAAGTGAGAGGCGAGCAACGGCTAATGGAGAAGCCAGAGGGGAAAAGGGGTAACAACAGTAAGGCCAGGGATGTCCTTATCTGGAAAGGGAGGTGAAGTAATGTCTGTAACCAGGATAGGCGGTGGACTAAAATCACTACAGAGGCAGGAAGTTGGGTTGACATTCTCAATAGGACAGAGAAATGGAGTAAAGTCAGAGACGGGGCAAAGAGATGAAGCAGCATCCTCATGGGGGCAGGGTGGGGGGACCAAGAACTCCTTAGGGTATGGGACAGGCTGGACACCAAGGGCCTCTTGTCCTCTCAATGCCATTGGAGAGGCTGTCTCACTGGACTTCTGGTGTGAGCTGGACATGGGACAACGCCATGTCAACCTTCAACTAGAGTTGGACATGGGAGGATGCATACTGTACTTGGCCTCTACCAAGACCATCACCTCTATTGTTCCCTTCTAATAACAACTCATGGTGTGGCCAAAATGTAGGCTGTATTACCATTAGGTAATAGGCATCAGTGAGTCAAATTAATCAGTGGTAATGGTAGCAGTAATGTTAAAAGCATAAACACTCACCATCATGGTATTGGGGTTTAAAGGATGCAGGCGAGGCATTGTTGCAGAAGTAAAGATTTTAATAACATAAATTAAACTCAAAGAAAAAGAAACAACAAACCAATCTCAGAACAGGAAATCAACAGTATTGATCCATATGTGAGACCAACATGAACACAACCCTAGGTCTATTAATACACCTAAGGCTAAACTAGCATTTTAAGCATTATTATCCTAACACATGAAGTGAGCTCCACAGTGCTGGAAGCTGTATTGCATGCCAAGAACCAAGCCTTACTAGGGGAAACAATTACAGCTGGCATATATAATGAGTATGCTTCAATCAGAATAATTTGATCACATGGGTAAATAATTTAGTTATCATGATTTTTCAGTAGGCTAGATCACATTTGTTTTACAGATTTTTTTTAATTATATAATATTAAAAGTATTTGAATAACCCACTTGTTTATCATCCCAACTTTGAAGGAAACCTACATTTGGATGTTTATCTATTTGACCATTGTTCTTGGTAAAATTACTTGCGCTCTGTCAGATTTGATGAACTGCCATGTTCAAGCCTTGCCACACTGGATGAGTATTTCAGAGATTGCGAAAGCCACTCCTGAATAGCTTTGGCAGTATGCTTAGGGTTCCTGTCCTGTAGAAAAATGAACAGACTGGAAGATTCTTTTTTAAGTTTCTTTCCATCCATCTTGTCATCGGCCCTGAGGAGTTCTTCAGTGCATGATGATGAAAAGTAACACCATGAAATAATGTTACTACCACAATTTTTCACTGTTCTCAGAAAAGAAGTGTTTGGTTTGCAGAAAAAATCTAGCATTTTATTTTAAGGAATAATATAATATAGAACTTGCTTGTTTTTTTTTTTTTTTTTTTTAAATAAAGCCCTAGTTATAGTTGTTTTGTGAATAGCTATTCCCATCTAAGCCTCTCTCATCTCAACCTCTTTTCAGAACCTCATAGCAACTCTTGGTTGCTTCCCTGATTAATGCCTTCATTACTTGGTCACTGAATTATGTAGCACAGCCTTCCCTAGGCAGAGTGCAGTTTGCCGTAGCTTTTTTTTAATGGATATAATGGTGCTCTGTAGGGTGTTTGAAATATTTGGTATAATCAATAAATGCATCACATAAAAAGTGGAAAACCTCAGAGCTTATTGGAATGAACATGTGAGTAAAGAATGCAGAGTCAGATAAAAATGGTGTCACCAGACCAGATGCTGCAATGCAGTGTTCAAAATGCATATCTTAGGTGTGGTAGTCATGCAGTTGCATGCCTTTAATTGTGAGGGGTCCATATGCATTTGGCCATGCAATATATAATGCCCTTAAAAGAACAGTGGTTTGCACAATGAGTTCCTCAGCACTGTAAACATTTCACTGCATTGCTTGATCTGTCTTTGTGTTATTAGATTCAGGTTCTTTTACTCTGCAAAATCACCTCGGCCTCCCACCAACAGCCTTTATTGTATACTGTTATTATTTACCCCACAGACCAACCTGTCCCACAGCATGTCTTCTGAAACATCTCCAAAAGTCACAGTACTCTAAGCTGCCTCAGCTTGGCAACTGCTACAGATACTTTTTGAAACTGCCTCTATGATATTAGAACTGTCTGTAAATTTGCCCATTTGTCAGAGATGGATGGCTCTGGTGTTTGTGTGTATCACATACAGCAGCATATTACGTTTTAGTTCAGAAATGCAATTCCCTGAACCTGTTTTCACAAGCTAGTTGAAACTAAACCTCACCTGCAGGTCACCTTCACCCATAGCTTTGTAAACTTAATATATTAAATAGAAAAACTGGGCCAACTGGTGAAAATGTTTATGTCATTTCAGTGTCTGCAATTAGGAATGTGTATTAAAGTCTGGTTTTGGCTTAAATTAAATGCTAAAAGGAGACTCAGACATTAACACATGTTTTTGTGTGCTTATTTATATGATGGACTAGTTACCACTCTGGACTGCTCGCTGTCCAGTTAAATCTCCCGCGGCTGTCAGCTAGCATTCAGGTGACATAGCAACACCCAATAACACAGAGCACTCACTCTCACTAGCGCACATGCAAAGACACGCACATATAAGTTCACTCTTTTATTCAGTAACTGTACATACTGCTATCATGCACAGACATTAACTAGACATTTAGTCCGTATGCTTGCACCGTGTAAAATCAGCAATAAGACAGACAACGTTGTGTGAGGCAATACACAAATCAGTTAAATTCATATGACCATAAAGATGAAAATATCGGGAACTTTATCTTTAACAGCACCTTTTCTGTCATGTAAATGCCTAACAAGCAATGAAACATTAATACATTTAAGGGTGTTGTAGTTATTATTGTTTTCAGCAATTTGTCATGTGTTGATTATTAAGATATATCCTTTTTATTTAAAATGGTGGGTAATTTTTTTTCATCAATGTTGTAAATTGTATTATGGTTAATGGGTATATGTGTTACAACGACATGTTTAGGTAGTCATGTTCTACTGTGGTGAGAAGGGAATGCTTAAGAACGTGAGGCAGGGTATTAGGCGATATAACTATATCTATATATGCTATTTTTATTTTAGCATTTAAAAAGGTTAGTTTAAACTAAGGTTAAACCTAATTGAAAATTTGTTTATTTTTGTAAACCAGGTTTCCATTCTGACCAAAAAACATACCTTTAGTGCATATGAACAAAATTATGAAAAAAATTAATCAAACAATAAAAAGTAGACTTATAAAATAGTCACTGAAAGACTAACGATCAACATCTGTTCATTTTAAGTCACATTTACATAGTACATATTGACATGAAACTTTATTTCCTATAAGTGCTCCCTTAATCTGCCAGTGACCGGACACTTTTAATCATTCAAATGGGCTAGGCTTGCTATCCAACTGTTTTAGTTTAGCATAGAATCAAGTGGAAAAACGTATTTATCGGTAAGAGAGGAGAGCAGCTGCCTCCCAAAACCCACATTTAAAACCACACAAGGCTTCTAACACAAGGCTAAATCCCAAATCCCTCTTTAACCACTGATCAAGGGCACTACCCCATGTGTGGAACAAGGGATTGTCATATATCTTCATAGCTCACTAGCTTTCCATTTAACTCTAATTAGAAGTTAGAAACCCAGAAAATTATCTGATATTCTAAAGTAAATCTCGTAAGTTTCTTAGGACTGTGCACCACCTCCATGGGTAATTGGCCTTACCTTTTACCAACATAGCACTGGTGAGAATTTAAAACTACTTCACTCCAATTAATTACAGTAACTGTTGGTCGCTAACTGTCCGTCACTAGTTAGTGCAGAAAGTGTTGGTATATAAAATAGTTTGTTTAAAATAAATGATGTTTGTTGAAGTGATGATGATGAATCGTTGTATTGTTAAAGCAATATCACATTAGAAGTCGTGCTGTTGTGCTAAATATCAGTGCTGATATTTCATTAAAATATCATGACCTGGAGTGTGATGTTGCTTTTGTACGATGTCCAACCCTGTACTTATATTACCGAAACTTTCTCATATTTCTCTTCCTCTTATATTATCACTGACATATTTTTCACTGCTACCTTACAGGAATGTTAAATGTTACAAGGCAGCATGTTATTATGCACTGCTTTCTCGAAGAAACAGGACCAATATCATGCTTAAATCTTTTAATTGTTCATGAACGGAACTTAAAGTTTAGCCAAATTACACAGATTATGACGGGGATTCTTGCAGAAATGTTGAGCTATTACGATTGGTAAATAGTGAACAGGTCTCCATATTGCAGGGCAGAGGAATTCCTCTATGTGGTGAGCTTGAGGAATTTAACACTTTCCCTTGTGCATCACCTTCACTTGCTGGTTTCGGTTTCTGCACAAAAAAAAAAAAAAAAAGTTTTAAGGTGACACACACACACACACACACACACACAAAGAAGAAGAAGAAGAAGAACAATAACTAGTAATTCCGGTTCATTCATGGACATACACGTGTACTGTACATACACATTAAATTATTTAGTGACTTACTTATTTTCCATACAGAGAATACACTCAGTTGAGTATGTCTTGCCATCATCACCACACACTGGGTTGTATTCACGGGTGCATCTTAAAGTTGCATACTTTTCACACTCATCCTATTACAGATGTAATTGTTAGCAAATACATATTTTTTTATTAATTTTCAATACCACTGATCAATATCATCTCATCATCTACAGTACAGTATAAATTGAAATCAATAGATTACCTTACTGATAGGTGAAATTCCATCTGCTGATATCACAGCTGCACATAGAAAATATAGATGCAGGTAATTATATATTTTTTTGTGTAGAGTTTAAAATGGTTTGTTGATTATTTCTTGATTATAAGATGTTTTGATATGTGATATTTGGCGATGTAGTTTACAGAATAAAAAACCCGGCCACAAAGGACAGTAGTTGGAAATAGATGATTGGCATGCTCACATTATCAAGCAGTTGGCATTATATTTTGTTATATGACAGATAGTTAACAGTTTCCTTAAGAAAAATGTAGCCACATGCTAAATAAAAAAAAAATAGTTATGATGGCAGACAAATGCATTCTCAGTTAAAACTATTTCTTGGTTGGTAAACAGAGTGGAAACAAACTAGCAATAACAGCTAGTTAGGGCAAAGCTAACAGAAGTAATATTTGTTAGCTTGTTCCATTCATCATTATGAGGTAAGTACAGTCAGATTTGTAAACACATTCCACTAAAACTTGTTATCCCAATCTACACTGTTTAGTTAGCTAGCTTCATTTTGTATTGTTATTTCGATCCATCCAGTTTTGTTAGCTTGAGTCACATTGTTAGCTTATTTAGTATTTCTTAATATTCCACTTAGCATCGTTAGCTCAGCTCAGTTTGTTCAGTAAGTTTACTTCAGTCAGTAATGAATGGTACCTCAACCCCCTTCAGTAATTTTAACTCAAACTCCAGTTTTGTTAGTCTGATCACACATTTTTGTTTGGCTTAGTTTAATTAGCTTATCAATAAATAGTAAACTTTGTATTGTTAGCTCAGTTCCCCTCAGGGGAGGTAGCCCAGGCCAATCAGTTTGGTTAACACGATCCTCTCAGTTATGTTAACTTAATTCCCCCCAGTAAGGTTAACTCGGACTCCAGTTTTGTTAGCCTAATCCTACACAGTTTTGCTAGCATGTTTGGCTTAGTAGAACTAGTTTCCAATACACTACTTTATTGTTAGCTTAATTCCCCTCAGTTTTGTATGCAAGGTCCACTCAGTTCTGTTTACTCCAACCCTCTCAGTAATATTAACTAAAACTCAAGTTTTGTTAGCCTAAACCTGCGCAGTTTTTTCTAGTTTGTTTGGCTTAGTTGAATTAGCTTAACAATATATAGTGTTGTTAGTTCTGTACATTTAGTATTAGCTCAACTCCCCTCCCCTAACTCAAATCTCCTCAGTTTTATTAGCTCAGGCCAGTCAGGTTTGTTAGCACAGTCTTTTCACTTTTGTTAACCCAACCCTCTCAGTAATATTAACCAAAACTCCAGTTTTGTTAGTCTGATCCCACACAGTTTTTTAGGCTTGTTTGGCTTAGTTAAATTAGCTTAACAATTTACAATACTGTCAGCTCTGTACAGTCAAGTTTATACCACTGTAAACTTGCTTGAGGAAGACTCTTCAGGACAGATAAACATGCACTTTGCGGTTTGCTCAGTAACATGCTAAGTTGTGTTTATTTGTCTTTTTCACTTCAAGAGAAAGTGAGCGAACAACTGTGTATAACTATATCAGAAAGATAACAGGAGCTAATTGTTATCTTGTTTTTAACTTTTTTTTTTTTTTTAATGGAACGTGGAGCATAAGTATCATGAACATACATACATTTCTAGGTGACCAAAAACCATGGAAATTGTCTGGGCAAAATTCCTGTCGTTACAAAAAGTCGTGAGAACACTCCTGATTACGGCCACCTGTTCTCTTATTGTACACTCTGTTATTTGTGTCTGCTATCGTTGTATGTTTTTAGAAAGTAGATAATACTATTGAACCGATGTGAGCTTACAAACACACTCAGCTCGGTTTATTTTAATATTAGAAAGCCTTTTTGAATGAGGTTATATTTCTTTAGTATACTCCAGGGAATGTATATGAAATGTAGTCTCCTAGAAAGAGATGCACAAAAAAACTCCTAGGAACCAGAAACATATAGATAAATTTAATAGATAGATTAACCTAGAATATGATGTTAATCAACATTGTGAAATAATAAATATCATCCCAGATGTGATGGCAGAATATATATAATAAGCTCATAATGCAGTTATTTTTTATGTCAGGCAGTTAACAGTTTACTCAGAAATTGGCGATAAGCTTTATCAAGAGATAATTTTTTTATTCTGTGTCATGCCAGAAATTTAGATACACACTACTCGATTAATGCTACTTTATTACTTGGATAACAGCAGAAGATTTCCTTTTTTGTTGTTATTACTTTAAAAATCTACTCACCAGACAGGCAAAGAAGAAGAAGGGAAACGCAGACCAGAGCAGTCACTTTCATGATTGCGAAGTTTCTGAGATGAAGCAGCTGTTTGTGTGTGTGTTTCTTTTTATTTCTTGCTGCTCTCTCTGGATACCACCATGCCCTCCTCCCATGTTCCTGCCTCACTGGTTTTCATAAATCACAAATGATTTTGGATTACATCTACATTTTTTGTGACATTTTATAAATAACATGTCCCATAACCAAAATACCCTTATGAAACATGTTTAAAATTAATGGTTAGGAGGCATAACACATATCTAAACATATTAGCGTGAATCACCAAAATTGGATTTTAAACACCTTTTTGATGAGAACAGACTGGTCAGACTGGTTTGAGTTAACAGAAAGAAAGTCTATAATAATTGGCTGCCAATCAATCAAGAAAGAAAGAAATAAAGGAATAAAAAAGAAAACACTTCACAAACATAAGCAGAAAAGCGTTTCAAAAATAACTTGGAACTGAGATAATGAGATAAAGCATGAAGTCAAAACATTTAGATTTTCTTTTACCAAGCAGATTTTTTTTTATACTATTATACAATCAGAATTATAGAATAGCCCTGTGATAGATTGGCACCCTGTCCAGGGTGTATCCTGTCTTGTGCCCTAAGTCTCCTGGGATAGGGCTCCAGGCCCCCCGCGACCCTGAATACAGGATAAAGTGGTGTAGAAGATGAGTGAGTGAATTATAGAATAATACTATATAAGTCAAAGTGGGCACTTTTGATTTTACAGGATAACAGAACACAGTACACCCTTTGATTGCTCTATAGAATCCCCTCCTACACTAATGCACTTATCCCAGTGTTTGGAGAACATCAAGATAAAAAGTTTTTCTCACTACCATGATCATGACTGCTTGCATCACATCTGAAACACTGGCCTCCCAGGAACTACTTTAATGATCCAAACATGTGGAAATGGCTCTGTGCCATCTCTGCTAAGGACATATGGACTACTTTTAAAATGTTTGCACCATTCAAATGTTTTACTGCGGCTAAAACATTGAATTCTTCATTTACCAGAAAATTCCGCACAGTCTTTATTTGACTTGTATCGAATAAAGACATATATAGTATTGTTTTTTTTTTTGGTCATGGTTTAGGATTATTCCCCATATTTAACAGGAGTAAATATGTTATGGCTGATTGAGAATTAAGATATGCATAAAAAAATATATGATGCACGACATATAGACTTTTAGGGTGTTTTAAGCATGAAATGTTAAAAGGATTTAAATACTGATAGAAAAATAAGACTGAGACGTGAATTTTTTTTTCACCAGCAGGTGGCAGTGGCAAACTGACAGCTTTAAGCTTGTCAACAAACAAACTAGTCCTTTTTACATTCTTATGGATTTACATGAGATTTGTCCAAGAATTGTCAAAAGACATTTTAAACACAGGTAAAGTTTCCCTCCTAAAAATATGTTTTGGATAAATAACTTGAACCATAGCCTGGCCCAGTTCACTATAGTTACACTTCTCCTTGTGTACATAATAACATAATGATTAAAGGAATAATAAAAACGCTTGCAACATCACTTTCTATAAGTCACCTATTACAGAGTATTAAAAAAATTAATATGTTTTTTGCAAAACATCCTTACCTGTTACCTGAACATCTCCACCCCAGTGAAATATTTGAAATGTTCCTCAGGACAGAATGTTCCTTTCAACATGAACTGAATCATGTCAATTTTTTAAGGATTGTTGAAAAAAGAAAATAATTTCATTCTTTTCCCTGATTTTGTGGTAGTGGCTTATTGGCCTTCAGGGTCCAGGTTCGATTACCAGCCAGGTTCAATTCCCACTTTACCGTGCTTGGTGGGTTTCTTCTGGGTACTCCGGTTTCCTCCCACACTCCAAAGACATGCAGATTAGTCTGATTGCCGTTTACAGTTTGTAAATGTAAGTCTGTATGTGTGTGTGTGTGCACTGTGATTGATTGGCACCCCGTCCAGGCTGTACTTTTGCCATAAGTTTTAAAGAAACTTTTAAAGAAGGTCATATATCCGTAAATAATGATCCTGACCAAGGTGTCTTGGAGCCCATTGCAGTCATTCCGGAGAACATCCAGTGAGTGGAACAGGATTATATAGAGAACTACAGGGAGATTTTACACACATCACTGTGTTCTGTAATTGTACACAATCAAAAATGCCCGATTTGACTTAAACACCTCTTATACTTTGAAAATGCATTGTTAATTAAAAGAACAATAACAAAAAGAAAACAAAATGCCCTTAATGCCATTAGCATGGATTTTAGTTAATTATATATTGTGTTAAATAATTTTAAAAACCCTCAACCTTGATGCTCATTTAAAAGCAAAATGCTGCCAGCAAAGACAGGATTAAACAAATTCTGGAATCATCCACTTAAATGAAATACTTAAATGAAATACTTTTATTTTTTTTTGCTGTTGACTGGGAGGATTTTTAAGCTTCTATTTTTCTATTCTTGTATTTATTTATTTATTTATTTGAAAGAAAAAAGACCCTCTTTCTGCAGTGTCACCCCTCCAGGCTTGGCTCTTGTCCAAAGGTTGGCACGGGTTATGTCAAGTCTCTCTTTCTCTCTCTCTCTTTCTCTCTCTCTTCTGTGTTTGTTTTGTTTTCACCTCGCATTATGCAGCTCCATTTGAGAACGGACTTGACATTAATACTGTTTTTGAAAAATGAAGGCAAGAATGAAATAAGGTTTTCTTTTTAGGTTCCCGGAAAACCAGCGTTTAAAGGAAGTTCTGAATCTTGATTCATTTTCCTAAGCAGTTATGTGTTCCAATGTTTTACTTGTAGCATAAGTTTATAGTTTAACTATGTGATAATTCAGCATTTAGATGAGACGTCTGAGGTAGAACTTTTGAAAATGTAGAAGTTATCAGTGATAGTTTATGCAGATCACACAGTCCAGTGAAGGACGTGATGAAATTTAGCACCCTGCAAATCATTCATGTGTTACTAAGATTAAGGCTATGGGCTATGCTGTTTTTTTCTTTAGTTTAAACAAGTGATGTTTTGGCTAAACCCTGGGCTCTTGCCACAGCTTTCCGAGCACTCTGACTGTGTCTC